>NC_037528.1:45434192-45437031 GCF_001531365.2 Cynara cardunculus var. scolymus
TGTTTTGATTTAATTTTCTTAATTGATTTTTTAATTATAATTTAATTTAGGTTTAGTAACAAAAAAAATTTAATTTAGGTTTAATAATATAATTTTTTACAAAGATAATAACTAAGTATTATGTTAGTTATTAATGATTATCCTAATTATATTTTAAATTTTTTATATTTAAAATGAGATGTTTATCCAATATTTGATTATGTTTATCTGCAGTTAGTTAGACAAATTCAAGTATGGAGCTTTAATAAGTTGTACTTATGCACAATTTACTTGTAATCTTAAATTTTAAGTAATATGCATTAATAAACAGTACTTCGTGCATAAAAGATCGTTTTCAAAAAAATTTATCAAATGCTTTATAATATAGTATAGATATTCGTATTTCAGATGCTTATCCAATTAGTTTACAGTATTAATTATTTATTTATTTATTATTCATTTCTCTTAATATTTATATGTTCATCTTATTTATATTTCACAATCTTATAATTAGTTTTTGAAAATTACACTTCCAACTTCCATAACTTTTGATCTTTTGCCAAAAGCTCCAATAAAAATATTAAAATATTATTCAAATCACTACAACAAAAAAGGCTTTATAGGACACTCATTAGTGTCCTAATAAGGTAGTTAATAGGACTTTTAAGTTTATAGGACAAAAAATGTGTGTCTCTCATCTAAAGGTGTTGTATTAGGTTAATAAGATGAATTTGAGTGTCCTAAAAAACTCTAGGATTATGATACAAAACCCATAGTCCTATAAAATGGTTTAAGTAACACTAAAAAGTGTCCTACTAGACTATAGTATAGAACACTTTATGTTGTCACAAAATGTTTACATTTAGAAACAAATATGGGCGTCCCAAAAAATGTTTTTATAGGACGAAATTCAATGTCCCAAAAAATGTTTTTATGAAACAAATTTTAGTGTCCTATAAAATGAACTAAGTAATACTAAAAAAATGTCCTAATAGGCTATACTACAAGCGTCCTAAATGACTATAATGCGAGACGCATCATCCAATTATAAAATCCTACTGTAATATTACATTTAGAAGCATATACGAGAGTGATYYGATAGAACAAAATTCGAAGTTGTACAAGTATTTATATGAGTATCAAGTATCAACTACCAAGCTATGTAACGAAAAAAAATAACGCAAATACAAAATCTTATTGTGCCCTAGAGATATCAATCTCCGTCATGCACAACCTACAATTAAAAAACAGATATATGAGCTTAAAGTTATATAATAAAAAAAAATTCTACACTTTATCAAAGACTAACATACCACAGTGAAAGGACAAGGCCATGCGATTGTTGCTCCAATAGCGTCTTCAATTGTAATAAACAATCCATATGGCCTAACCAAATGTTCCCTCCTTCTTATAGCAACCAAAACATGTACCTCACACCAATTCAGACCAATCTCCTATCTGGATCTAAGCTCTTAACACGTCCTCTTGCCACAATTTCCATGGAATTTATGATGCTCTTAAGATGAACAACATCCCCAACCTACAAAAACATGATTGAAAAACAAGATTCTAAGATTTTATTAAAAAAAAGCACGGGAACACTTGAAGTACACTTGATTTTATTAAGTTTTAGAAAGACACGTACCTTTAGAGGTTGAAGTTCGATGGTAGCTTGACGATTTATTGATGTCATGGGAAACTTGAAGTACTAGAAATATTTTCATTTGACCCTCACATCTCTAATACCATAGCTTTCAGCTCAGCTACTTCATTGCTAACATCTTTATATGCTCTTTTCCACAACATGTTCTCCCTATAACAGGCAGAGCGACTTGGCAAGACACCCCATATATCTGAACCTCTAACACCTAGCCCATACATGCGAGCACTGCCATGTTTGTCTTTTCCCATCACTTTCGAGAATACATCATTAGGCCCWGGCTCATCAAGTGAGCCTTCGGGAAGTTGAAAGTTAAGGTCTAGCATTTGTTCCTATAGTCAAATAAATTATCACTAACAAATATATGATAAAACTTATGAAAACTAGTCTATAGTTCAAGTAAAATTTGCATATGTAATCGACAAATTATAAATATAACATACAATAGCATTTGCAGCTTTGACATTTTTAGCAATGCCGTCTTTAGAAAAACACGCAACAAACAACTCCATTCGACTAGGTTCACGTCCCGACAAAGATTCCTGTAACAACCCAGATATATATTTAGGTAAATACATATGCATATTACATCAACTACATTACCTTTAGTTCTTCACGAACTCGAGCGTAACTTTTTTTCCCTGTAATTTGCATCATCTTCTTATATCCCCTACTAGTCATTCTTGGTACAACATCCAAGTATTATCCATATTGGCCCCTAAATAAATAATAAAAGGCACCAATTAAGCTAGTTATTGATGGAGCATACAACCCAAACAGATTTCCATTATACTATTAATGTTTTGCTTAATATTTTAATATCATGTGGATTAAATCAATCATCTTTATCCGATTATGATCAAATCATTAAGAATTATCATATCAAATCATATTTACTCAAAACAACAATAACATAAACTCAATGATGGACCTGGACCAGTAATTTCTAGTGGGATTTTTTTTAGAATTTTACTTTTTTGATGTTGAGTACAAAAGGTATATTTATGATCAGAAAAATGGTTCTGTGAAGTCTATTCTTGACATCAATTGACCTTTCTCTACACTCCATCTTCACCAATCTTATCCCTTGCTCCTAAATTCACCCACTTTCACTGTAATCTATCCAATCTTTTATCAACTCCCCTGAAAGATAGGGCATTTTTGGGATTTAAATATGGAATTTGTTCTTTCTGTTATAGT
>NC_037528.1:45437531-45442154 GCF_001531365.2 Cynara cardunculus var. scolymus
CGAAAACTTTCTCAGACTTTGACGAACAGCTAGGGCTTCAAATACCGAGGGCTTGACGGATCTCAAACAGTGCAGAGGAGTCGATCGCAAACAACCAGGCTTTGAGATTCTCAGGCTTTAGATGTTTCGATCGCAAACAGATTCTATTCTCGATGATGATCGCAAGTCGCAACCGAATTCTATCTCAATGATGGTCGCAATCGCAAGTCGCAAGTCGCAACCGGATTTGAGTATATGGGCTGTTTTTACTTATCAAGTATTTGGGCATTCAAAATGAAAATAATAAAGTTGCTTTCAATTCATATGGTTTTTGGGCTTTTAAGTTAAGTAATTTAATTTTATATAAATCACAAGAGTTTAAAACTTTAAAAGACAAAAATATATTTCTAGTATTACTTAGTTCATTTTATAGGACACTTAAAAGTGTCCTATTAGCTCTTAATCTCTAATAGGACAACCAACCGTGTTGTATTAGCTTTTAAAAAAATAGGATAATTGAAAGGGTCATATTAGCATTTAAAATAAGATATTGGTGTTTTAAATAATACGACACTTAAAAGTGTCCTATTAGACTATAAAATAATATGACATTCAAAAGTGTCGCATTAGATTACATGATAGGACGTCAAGATATGTTAATAAGACATCAAAAGTAAGAGTCCTATAAGATTAAGTCAAATAGGACTCATAAAATAATGTGTCGTATTAGCCTTTTTAAAGGATGATTTTCGAAAAGTGTCCTAAAAAAGTGTCCTATAAACCCCTTTTTGTTGTAGTGAATGTTTATCTTGATTATGAGTTCCTACTTATTATTTTCAATCTTAATAAATATTTGAAAATTACGGTTCCGACCTCCGTATATTTTAGTTACTAAAAGCTCTAAATGTTAAAAGTTTGAATTTGACTTTATGTCAAAACCAATATTTATTTGTCTCATAGCAAAATTTCTAAAAATACTATTAAGATATTAAAACATTAAAGTTAGCTTCATAGACCGAAGGTCATATTCTTTAGGCCTGATACCAAAACCCTATAGTTACTAATGTTATCTTCAAATTAAATAAATCGTAAGATATCGATTGGATTTTGTCAACGGGTGTAAATAGCCCTGAGGTTTGTAGGGACTTAAGAAATCCATGTGATTCCCCTACTAACTGGAAATTCAATAGATTGAGGCAAATTGAAATATTGATGACGCATTATCAACAAAATGTAAGCATATAGAAATCCAATATCTTAATGATAATGAAATAATATAATGATTATAGATCATGATTCATTGTTAATCATATATTATCCATTATTTACGACTTCCTGGACTCGAAAGAACTTGAGAACCATAAGATAGGTTCGGGAGACACAAGCAAATATGTAAAAACCATCAAACCTTTTATTGATCCTAAAACCGACTGTTAAGGTACAAGTAAATACCTTAAAAAAATTAGAGACACGTCAGTCACAACCTTCGGAAGTAATACTGTTAACTAGAAACCCCCAAGAATAGCGAGGCACCCCGAAAAGGAAAATCAGGAATATTCAATACCATGTACTTCTCAAACTAATCATACAGTGGAATGAAACCCACTCGAATGAAAGAAAGTAATTGATTTTCAACAAAGAAATGTCATGTCTCAAAAATGTGTCTCAGTCTCTGTGTAATAAGGAACTCACAGAACATGACGTGTTTTAACATCATTTCTATCTTTCACATATCAACAATCATACTAATGAACGAGTATAAGCTTAAATTTAACATTTAGAACAACTCATCAATCTACTACAATTAGTTAAGAGATATAACATGGTTATTTCAAATAACAATGCTAGACATGTTGGACAAAGAAATTATTGAGGACAATAATGCAAACGTTAAAGGTGGAAATAACTCCGCAAGACAGCGAGTTAAGGGCAATTTCATTCACTTGACATTTATGCACCACGTGGACAAGACCGTGGAAAGGGTCTTGGTCAGGGTCATGGCAAGAGTCGGGAAGGATTTTTCAATCTTTAGAGCAGAGATGCAACTACTGCCCATAAGATAATGGACAATAAAAGACGAAATGTATTAGTAATCGCTCATATAAAAAAAGAACAAGTTGAAAATGAATTATATCATATTAATTTAAGATTGATTGGGCATAGGTTTATTTGAAAATTATTATAAGTATTAAATTAATTTCATTTGCTGATGTAAAACCGAATATGTAATCATTATAGATGTAAAGAAATATAAGAAAAAAATATAAAACTCAATTTTTTTTTGCTCCGTGTAAGAATATATCGAGGAGAACTTGAGTGCTTTTATGGGACCTCCCACACAATTCTAAGAAAATAAACTATTATTCATTGAATTAACTATCTATAATTCCAACCAAATATGTAGACGATGGATTGTCTCTTTCTTGTTGGTACAAGGTTAAAAGTTACTAAAACACTATATTAATAGGAACTTCATTAAGATATCTGTATCAATTGGAAATGATATTATGAAAATGAAAATGAGTATATATACATTAACTCTAATGATATGAAAGGAACATATATTAGAGAAATAAAATGTGTCAAACTAGTGGATTATTTAAATCATTGAATCATATTTGTCGTCAACAAAGAACTTTGGGAAAGTGACACATATATGTTTCAGTATGACTACGTGGGATACCATGGTCATAACATAATGATCCATGTGTTGCGAAATACACATCGACACATTCTCTTTCGAGTGAAATGCAAAATGAGGCAATTAACAAAATTGCAAATGTTGACTTCTACAACACAAGAAGCAACATCATTATCATAATATGCCCTCTCGAATTCCTAAAACTTTTGTAAACTCTGATCCTTAGTGAAGATAGGAATGAGACCATTAAGGATATATTATTTTTACAAAGAATACAAGGTCGTATTTATGGGAATAAATGTCCATTAAAGTACTTTATGGTTCTGTTTTCGACACGATGAACGCATGTAGTATTATTATCCATATGAAATGTTGCACTCCTAGCACTAGCTATATGTTTAAGGGCTCACCATCCTGATTATCTACATAACTTGGAATGTTGGAGAATTTGCATCACAAGGATTTGATGATTAATGCATATGTGTTGAAATTGATTTAGAACATCTTATACCCCATGTATATACATAAAAATGGTCTCGTATAACTTGCCATCAAAATGATATAGATGGGAGCTAGGGCATTGGTTATGCGTACTAACTTACCTACATCTGTCTGGGGTTATGCAATATTACATGTAGATTTACTTATCTGTTTGTAGATCCACTAGTAGACAACCAGTCTTATGTATACTAGTTGGTAACTGGATATAAGCCTGATATTTTACATTTATGCATGTTTGGTTGTATAGTATATGTGTCAATTATGCCCCCACAGCACACCAAAATGGATCCTTAAAATTGATTCAGTATATGTTGGATATGAATCTCAACAATTATCTGCTATTTAGAACTTTTGACGGATGATCTTTATACCGCAACATTTGTGAATTGTCACTTTGATGACAGTCTTCCTGTTGTTAGGGAGGGATAAGAAAAAGTATTTTCCTAAGGAACAACAGGAACTGTCATGGAATGTTCCCACTTTGTCCCATTTTGATCAACAAACTTCACAATGTAAAGTTGAAGTCAAACGAATCAGAATCGATACCTGATACGTTTAATGTTATTCCAGGAGTGATAAGATCACATATACCAACTACAAATAAACTCGCAAGGTTAACCCCGAACAAGAGAACAACGCCACTGGAAAGTGCATTACAATCACACATGGTGGAGGTGTGATTGAGGTCGTGGCTCCCAAAAGGAAATAAGGGAAGGTACTTGGTTTGATAGATACTCGTTTAAAGGAAGAGAAGAGTTAGGGACAACCATTTATCATCTATACATAAACCTCTCATAAGATTGTTTCTTGTTAAAACTATGTGTATGAACCATTACTGGAGGACGCTCAAAGTTAATATTCATTCTAGAGATCAAATAAATCTTAAATGAATTATGAGAATTCATATAATTCAATGGACAGAAAATACATCCTTGATGATATATTCGCATATAATGTTGCTCATGAGATGATAGAACACGATGACATCGAATCATGCTCAATTGAGGAATGTCAATGGAGAGGAAATTGACCTGAATGAAAAGAACCAATCTAGGAGAATTATATTATTTGACAAATGAACAGGTATTTGGTCTGGTAGTGCTAACCCAACAAGTGTAAAGCCTGTAGCACATAGATAAAACATTTTTCATAAAAAGTAATGAGAATAATTAAGTCATAATGTATAAGACTTTCTTATGGCATAAGGTTTCTCACAACATTATGGATTGACTATGAGAAGACTTACTCTCTTGTGATGGACATTATAGCATTCTGCTAATTAATTAACTTAGTAGTTTCCAAAGGACTGGAAATCTAGCTCATGGATATGGTTATTTCATATCTCTATGAGGATCTAGATTCAGAGATATATAAAAGTGCTTGATGGCATTACATTATCCAAATGAATTAACTCTAAACCATGGAGTGTGTTTGCAACATAATTGAAATGCTCACTTTATAACTTAAAACAATCTGTTGGTCCCAAAAGGGTCTACAAGAAT
>NC_037528.1:45442254-45452266 GCF_001531365.2 Cynara cardunculus var. scolymus
GTAATCATCTTATCAAATGCTCAAAACACCCATTTCCATCCAAAACATTACCAATACTAGCCCAATAAGTCCCAAATTCATAGTTTCACTTATTTTTTTACCAAATTCCACAATAAACCAATGATAAACCATGATTATAACATCAATTCCTACTAATCTCATTGTATCTCAAATTGACTCCTAAAAGTCAACACTTSTTCTTGAGCTAACATCATACTTTTCAAGAAATCTCACAATCCATCCATGGATTTCACWTACTAACACCTAATAACACTTAAACTTAACATATTTTCATGATTTCATTACTAAATCATCACATGCATGGACTCAAAACTAATCAATTATGCCCAACATCGAAAACAAGATAGGAGATGAGTTTTACCGTTGATTTATCTACAAATCCTTCAAGAATCTTGATAAAACACTTGATTTAGGGATAGATTAACTCCCAAGTGTGTGTAATCGCACCTTAGAACACCGAGACTGATTTTGAGAGAGAACGGGGTTGAAAATGGGTAAAATGGGGCTGTTTTGGGGGTTTTCACGTCTTAAACCCGAGCTAGGTTTTTTTTTAAAACACTAAAAAAAATTGCATAACTTTTTGCTCGGGACTTCGTTTTCGATGAGGTTTTCGCCTATGCTTCTGAAACAAGGTAACCTACAAGCTCCAATAAAAGATTCCATTGTTAAAACCCAATGCTCAAAACCATACCCGAAAAGTCGATGTTACAATACCATTTACAAAGAGACATTGCATCCAAATAATTTTGCATCATGTACCGAGCACCACCAGTAAAAGAAGAAGGTAATATAACACGTTGTCCAATGTTTGAAGCATTTGACTTTCCTTGCTCTTGTACATTACGTAAATTATCATAAGTCTCGCACCTTCAAACTCTGTTGCTTACGTATGTAATGCAATCTCTCACTTTCAATCATTGTATAACCATCAACGATAAATTGTTGCAGAAGCCTCCTTGCATTGAGAATTAATGAAAACATATTTACCCTATCTTAAAGTTTGAAGGCGAAGAACTCCCTCATTGTTACAGTTGGTCTTTTACTTTTGCTTGAAGATGTTATCTCTTTATGGGGAATGTCAACTATGTAACCATCTTCTCAGTATGGAAACAACAACGGATATTGAAAAGGAAAGTTATAAGGATGTAATTAACTTATTTGTTGTAGATAACCCGTTTGATGTTTTACAATGATAACTCTCTTTCAATTGTACCACCATCATCTCCAACAATTAAAGCGGCAACCTCTAAAATAGTTGGAAGGTTATATGTTCTTCCATCCTTTTTCCGTCTTCCAATAAGCCGTAAGTTTAGCTTCACATTAGGGTTGCATTGGAAACAATCTCTTGTCATTCTATAAGACTTGACCAAAACATTTTGGGCATCTAGTATGTTATTCAAATATTGTATAATCTCAACATCAAGGCAATCAAAATTTGATGTAGACCCTTTTTTTTGTTCACTAATTACATCATAAAAAATATAAATGAAAGTAACCATTAATATAATCATATTAGGGAATTCAAATAAATTTATTAAGAAGTATAAGGATGAATATATACCGAAAAGAACTGTGTCTATTTGAAACTTCATTCTCAGTATCATATATGTATAGTTGAGAGAATTTTGGTTTGTATCTATTTGGTGGTAAAAGATTGCCCATTCTATGGTAATTTTGACCGTTAAGCCTGTATATATATGGAACATTACTACTATTAATGGATGAATCAACTTTCCCACCCATTGAGGTAAATGAGAACATTGAATTATATCAACGAATGTTCTTCATGAAGTACTTGCTTTTTGAATATTCACAACATAAAAGATTTACGTAAACTGTAGACATTTCTTTTTCTTTGGGAAGCTCAACTTTGCCGTAAAGACAACAAACTGAATAACTTGTTTTCATCCCACATTTTTTTCTCTAAGAACTTCATCTCTCCATAATTTTGCATGACAAAATTCACAGATAACCGTTTTATCACCATGATCCAAGTACTCTGTTTAATAATATGTTTTTGAAATATTATAATAAATTGAATAATAAGAATTACTTTTAATTGTGAAATAATTGATTAACCAAAGGTTACCTTAAGATATTCCTGCAATTCTGTTTGTAGGTTGTTGTTGATCATTTAATTCTTCATCTGATGTCAGGCCATTATGGGTATATCATATAGATTTACAGTCTTCTTTCGTAATCTATGTTGTCCTGCCGATAACTTCAACATGGAAGAAGTTTGCTCTATTGTCGATGAATTGATTGATGTCATGGCATTTTACAGGAAAACTGCCTGTTTCAAATATAAAAATTTATGTAATTTGAAACATGTGTTAGAATACAAATTATAATAGAGTCATTATATTAACAATGAGATGTTAAACAAATTATACATACCATTGGAACTATCAGATAATGGACTTCTGATAGTTATATTTAAAGAAGAATATTAAATGCTTGTATGTTCATACTGACGATATGTATTTGGGGTCCATATTTTCATTATGATAGGGAACATTTTTTCTCTTAGATGAAGATCTTAATCGCATTTGAGAAATTGGGATATCACCTGTAAAAAGATTGTTTACCACTATTCAAAATTATATTTCTAAGTTTTCTTCTTTCTTTAGCATCCATGGAATCCAGGTTTTAGATAGATCTATAAAAAAATGAATCCTTTAATGAGAAAAGATTACATGAAGTCATTTGATAAGAAATCGTTAGGAACAACAATAATAAGAAAATGGATGAAGTTAATTAGTTCTCTTAAACATACGATTCTTATTGTAGTAGGAAACAGAACATGTCTGTAACGACAATAATTATATAAGAAACAGAACTTTACATCGAAGAGGCAGTTTTGCAAACTGTTATGTACACGTGTCAATGGATCTATAATAAGTGAACTGCTTTCCAAACTTTTGTTCATAATTGTGTACTCAGAGAACAAAATCTGCAGAGTTTAACTTCAGCGATATAGTCACTAAATAACTCTGAACTATAACTCTGAATGATGTTTATTTAGACTTGTACTTTTGAAATAAGGCAGAAATGAAAGTCTAGACTTCATAGTAAGAAAAAAAAATTATCAGGAGTAACAGTCATTAGTACAGAGTGATTAACTATGAAATTTCTTTATTTACATTTTCTTTGAATAGGAATGCAGATTTCAGACTTATTAACTCTTAAATATGCAGATATGTATCTCTAGATTGTGGTTCTTAGGAGCAAGACTTCGCAGGCTAGTTGTAAGTATGGGAAACAAGTCTAAAGTGTAACTCTGAAGAAAAAGAGTTTAGAATTGAGATGTAGTGGTGGAAATTAACTCTGACAAGAATTCTGAAGATTAGGAGTTCAGAGATTTCAAGTATTGATCAAGATCCAAGTTCATCACCTTTATTTTTGGGGTTTTTACCAATTTTCTAGGTTTTCTTCAAAAACCTAGCAAGTGAGTTTGAAATGCTTTGTAAAACTAGATACTGTTGGGATATTGTTAAGGGATTTGATCCCACATAGGAAGGAAAGGAAAAAATTGAGAAGCTTCTAAGGCTATAAGTCTTATCAAATCAAATTACAAGCCTATCTAAGGATCTTGGATTGGGTTAGTAGGGGAAGCTTGGCATATATATTTAATGTCAAAAGATGGGCCTTGGGGCTCTTGGGATCTCTTGACCTCAATGCCTACGTTTACTAAACTCGACAGAAACTCCCGCGGTTTTACATACAGGGTTTCCTGCGTAACTCTCTCTCTCTCTCTCTCTCTCTCTTTCTCTCTCTCTCTCTCTCTCTCTCTCTCTCTCTCTCTCTCGAGTTCGATCCATGATCACATAAGGAAACTTGATAGATTTGCATTCTCGATAGATAGTTAAATCCTCCAAACGGACGCTCGAAACTACGCACGAGTAGGCAGACCTCTATTTAATCATTCATCCTTCCTTGATTTCAAGTTAGTAATTCTGTTTATATGATAAGAATTTCGATATATTATACATATATTCACATACACGTTTCTCGTTTTTTCATTTGATTTTACATACGTTTTGCTCTCTACATACACATATATATGTGAATTTTCCAGTTCAGTAACAAAGGTTCTCACAGATACATGCCTAGATATGTTCCTTGATGCTATTACATGATTTAAGTATTATTCAACTATTTGGTTATTTGAAAATATGTTCATGTTTGATGAAGTTTTGAGCATTTTGGGATAAATCTTCACATTGTGGTCAAATTATTTAATCTTTGTGAACTAAGTTTCAATTGGGATGATTTGTATACATTTGGTTCATCACCCTTATGGGGTGTTTGGTTTACATAATGAAATTTGATGGAATTGGAATCCATCAAAGGAATTTGACTTTGAAGGAATTGGAATGAAATTTGATGGAATTTGACCATGCATTTGGTTGGTAGGAATTGGAATGAAATTTCTCAATAGAATTGGAACAATCATCTTTGTTTGAACCATCCCACATATCGCCCCACCCACACCCTACCAACCATTATGTCACTACTGTTGCCATCACATCTATCACCCCCCAAACCCTAACCAAATGCCCCCACCACTCCCGCCCCCGCCCCACAATAGGTGGGTTGTTGGGGGTAGGTAGGGTGGGGCGAGGCGGTGGAGGTAGGGCTAGAGTTAGGCAATAGGTGGCAAGGTGGTAGTTGTGACGACTATAGTGGTAGGATGGTGGTTAGTGGTGGGTTGGAGTAGGGTGGGGGTGGGTGGCGGGGTGGTAGATGTGACGATGATAATGGTGAGATAGTGGTCGGGTGGCTGGGGCCTGGGAGTGTGTGGGTATAATGACAACAATAGTGGCATGGTGGTTAGTGGTGGGGTGGGGGTGAGTGGCAGCTGTGATAGCGACAATAATGGTGTGGTGGTGGGGGTTAGGTTAGGGGCATGACAGTAACGGTAGTAGCATGGTCATAGCAGAGATGTGCAGTGAGTGACCGAGGGTGGGTGGGTGTGATGACAACAGTAATGGCATGGTGGTTAGTAGTGGGGTAGGGTGGGTGGCGGTGACAGTAGTGGTGTGGTGGTGGTAGTGGGGGGTTAGGGGTGGGGCATCACAAACAGTAGTAACATGGTGGTTGTGGGTGTTGATGGAATTCAATTCCTTCCATTATGCTAAGGAATGATGAATTCCTTAACTTGTGGAATTCATTGGAATTTGAAGGATTCCATCCATTTCAASRTAKKAACCAAACAAAGGAATGGAATTTGGTCAAAGGAATTTATCATTCCTTCCATCAAATTCCTTCGAATTCCGCGAACCAAACGGCCCCTTAGTGTTTGTAAGAAAAATCATACTTATTAGGATTTCGACCCAAGAATTGGGACTTTGTCTATAATTGCTAGTCTTGTGAACTTGAATGATCTATTGATGGTATTTAATTACTTACATGGCTTAATGGATGAAAGAATACCAAAATGTGGATATTCTCATTAAGTTATATGTTTGGATGAAAGTTTTCAAGTAGTCACTAGAAGGGTTGAGTCTTAAGATGTTACCTTATGAGTAGACGCTAAGATTTTCGTCACTTGAGGTGTACTTTTCGGGTGGACACCAAATGTGCCGAGCCTTGATGTGGAATTTCGTAAGAATGATCACTAAGGACAACCAACTCTTGAGGTACAACTTGTCAAGTAGTCGTTAGGACACTTGGACTATAAGTCTTAAAGTGTTATGTGACAAGGTTGTTCAAGTGACATGACACTCTTAATGGATACGGGTCTCTCCTGGTGATTCCAACTAAATATCGTATTTGGATTAAGATGATTTCTAATTAATAATGCTATAATTATTTACTTTGTTCATGCTCACTAGACTTTTCGGCCTAACACTTATTTTGGTGTTAGCATGTATCTCAGGTTCTAGTGGCGTGGTCGCCAAGAACAACTGACCGGTATTTAGAGAAAGCTTGGGAACTTTTTGAGGCACCATTATTTTAAAGTGGTATTTTAGCGGTTTAGATGGCACCTAAATGTAATCTTATTTCTTTAACAAATTAGATTAGGAGGTTGTTATCCTCATAACCTATTGTTAAGAATTGTAATTTAAAAAGTATATTTAAGATTTTTTGTTGTCGGAAGGCTCGTATTTTGATATTTAAATACCACATTTCCGGTTTATTTGGAGATTTTTGTTTGTCCCATTTTCGGGGTGTTACAATTCTCATGGTCAACTCTCTCCTTTGTACATCAATTAAGGTTCTCCCAGTTTCTAGGAAAGGTCTTCCTAAAATAATGGGAATGACTTTGTCAACTTCAAACTCTATGATGATGAAATAAACACGAAAAATAAACTTATCAACCCAAACAAAGACATCTTCAATATTTTCTTTGGGGTAGACAATGGACTTATCTGCTAATTGGGGAGTCATAGTAGCGGTTCTAGCTTCATCTATGCCGAAGGTATTAAAAACAAAAAGAGGCATAAGGTTTATACTAGAACCTAATTCACATAAGGCCTTTCCTATATCTTTTCCTCATATTGGAAATAGGATTGTAAAGCTTCCATGGTCTTTAAGCTTAGGAGGGAGTTTACTGGATAAAAAAACACTGCATCCTTCAGTCAAAGCTATAGTCTGATACTCAGTCAAAATTTTCTTTTTCCTCAAAATGTATTTTAGAAACTTAGCATAACTTGGAATTTGTTCAATGGCTTCCACCAAAGGTGTAGTGATATGAAATGGTTTAAAAACATGAAGAAAATTTTTAATTGCGATTCTTCATTTTGTTTCCTTAACCTTTGGGGATAAATAATGTAAGGAATGGCTGAAGTAGAAGGTTTAGTTTTATGAAGAATAGGTGCTGGAAGAGTTTGGAAAATAGGTTATACTTCAGTTTCTGTTTCAGTCCTATAGGGTGCTATAAGACTGGCTTGAGAAGATATTGCAGGACTACCACCAAATTGTGGAACATTCACAATAATATTTTCTTGACTTCCTGGAGTTAATTAGGGAATAATAATTGAATGTTTGATCTATTCAAATGGCGCTGCAGTGTCATTGGGCCTAACTATAATTTAATGCCTTTGGTACTATAAGACTATTTTGAAGGTATTGCAACAGGAGTTGATGTTGTCAGAATCTTTTCAGGTTCTGTTTTGGTTGGATTTTAACTCTTTTTATGTATATTCTATTAGGTTCTTTTCACTCCTCAAGGTTACAACCTTAACATGCTATTTTCCAACCTTTGAGGGTGTCTTTGTCTCACTAGGTGGAGATCCTATAGGTCTTCTCCTCATTTCCAAAGTCATGTGTCCAACCTGTGTTTCAAGGTTTTATTATTGATGTTTGAGTTTGGGTTATAGACCCTTTCATCATTTCTTCCAAAGAAGTATATGATTCAACATGTTGATTTGGCATATGTTGGAAAGAAGGTTGATGATTTTGAGTTTTAAAATTCATTTGTTGGTTATTTTGAGTGCCTTGGTATGATTGTGAGTGAAAATTGACTATGTTTGTGATGAGTGAAAATTGGGTTGTCCTTGAAGTTTTGGTAACTATGGGTTAAGAGTGTGGCTATTCCAAGAAAAATTAAGATGTCGCCATCCAGGATTGTAAGTTTGAGAAAAAAGGTCCAACTCATGTTGTTACTAATAAAACTAACTTGCTCCATATTTCCAGGGCAATGCTCAAATGAGTGTCCCTGACCATAATAGACATATTGTACAGAGTTGATAGTAAGAATATAGGTAGGAACTTCAGACTGCACAGGTGAGCTGTTAATCAGAGCAACCATGTTAGTAAATTGTGCTGTTTATGTTGTGTGAGCATTTACCTCATGTACCCCTGTTGTTTTTCTAGATACTAGTGCACGTGTGTCGATCCAATGTCCATTATTGTTAGAAATATTTTCATGTATCATAACCATCATTGTAGGTACTAGGTGTGAAAGCTCTGCCTGCAATAGAATCAAACATTTGTCTAGCAACATTATTTAAACAATTGTAAAATTTCTTTAACTGTATGCAGTATGGGATGCCATGATGAGAGCATTTTCTCAGTAGCTCTTTGTAGCTTCCTGTGCATCAAGAACTGCTTATTCATCTAGTTGTTTAAATGTGCAAATTTCAATTTTAGATTTGGCATTCCTTGTGGCTGGACAATATCTTTTTTATACTTTTTTTCTTTATTGTTCCATGTAATCACTTTGGTTGTAAAGAGTTATATCCAGATCTGGCTCGATCCCTTAGTGAAAATGTAAAAGGTTAAGTCTTAAGAGCATTATTTGATACTCCAGGGATGAGAAATGAGTTTTTGATTTCCATAAACGATCTCAAATGAGAATAAGGATCTTCAGATGAAAAACCAACGTACTAACCGTTAGTTTGCAACATCTGAAACATCATCAACTTATTTTAAAAATGGGAAACATTAATGTTTGGCTTTAATATTCCTAAATGTAACTAGTTCAAAACATAAATTACATAATCCATGATGCCTCCATTTTTAGAGTTCGTAAGCCGAATGATATTTTGTTCTTCATCCTCAAATTGATTATTTATTCGTGGATCTTTGAGATTTATTTCTGGATTTTTCTTAACATCCGTCCTATCATCATGATCAAACATTGTTGAAGAGGTTAAAGCTGATAAAGCTCTTGGCACTCTTCTTCATTGTTCAGAAGTTTGTTGGATGTCTGGATCAAGTTGGAAAAATTCATTGTGTGACAATCTTGGCATTCATTGGTGTTCAAAAGGTGGTTTAATAATCAACTTTCATTAACTTTACTTTAAAAAGAAGTACTTTTAGCGTGCTTCGCAACGACGCCAAAAACGTGCTATGAGGTTTACGCAACCTCAAGATTCATGCGAATAGATCTCAGTACAAATATACTCTCTGATAAATTATAGTGTTGTTAACAATTAATAAGGGTAAAACTACCGAATATTGATCCACATGGAAGACTTGTAAAAGTTTCTCAAAAGTCTAATATTTAAGAAACTAATTTAAGATGGCGATATCGAAGAATTTGTTTGGTGCGTGTGAGTTATCAACTAAAATCAGTCATAAAAGAAGTAAAGGGTGCAAATGTTTGTTAAGAAAAAACAAATGATCAGGTAAAAATATATTATAGCACTCCTGGAGAGTTCTATACTACTACATAATGGTCCTATAATGTTGTCACAAGTATCAACTATCGGGTCAGACAACCTCCTAAGAATTTACACTGGCTTACCATCCTATACAGTATGCCTATAGTAGTTGTTAGATACTAAGCTCTTTATAGCCTTCTCATATTTACCTCATGTTTTCATATTTATTTTAGCTATGAAAGCTAACATATTTATTTTTTACTACATAAAATTAGTTGTCAGTTAATTAGATGTAATCTTCGATGAAACATTAATAAACTGAAATGAACAATTAGATAACAATGCTATATTTAAGGCACCTCTGTATTTTCACATTAATTTTAGTTTAACTTTCCCTTAAACCTGAAACTAAGGCGATTAACCCATCGCCGCTCGAATTCTTCTTGCAAAATATCTAAATAACGAATACGGAAAATACAAAAATTAAATTGCGTAAATTAAGACGAGAGGGGAAACTTAGAGCCCAAGTTACTAACTATTGCATGAATGTAAAGGATTGAGTGTAAATTGTTCAGAAATGTAAATGACAAAAAGTAATTTGCAGAAATTAAAGTGCGGAAATGTAAGTGACAAGAAAACAATGTTGGAAGTCTAGAGCTCAAATTGGTAAAAGAAAGATAGAGAAATTAAGAACATTGTTATAGGGTGTTGTAAGACTCAGTAACTTGCACATAAAGTTTCGTCTCAAAACGTAAACACTATGGAAAACCAAAGTTGCAAGTATTGGACACTAGTCACGAGCCATGAATGGATTGAGAATTCAATGTATTGCCACTAGTTTATGTAACACCTGTAATTCTTCCCCATTTTCTTCTACTCCGTTCACGTCAGGATTTTTCGTCTCGTTATACGTTTCTTTTTATGGATATGTATGTATT
>NC_037528.1:45453976-45457345 GCF_001531365.2 Cynara cardunculus var. scolymus
TTTCTTGTTATAATTACTTTTTAGGTTCCTTTAGCGGTGGGGCTCTAAAGGGTTGAGAGGAGCGTTGGTTCGTGAAAGGCTCTTTTGTAATTATAGCCTTGTTACTTTTGAATGTTGCATTTTTGATGTTACGACATTTTGGAGATTGATAGAAATACCGTCTTTAATCTAGAAAAATCTAGATTAGTAGGTCGTTATTTATCTTCTCAGTAGCGAAATTGTAAACGCTATACTACTACTTTTGTTGGGTGAATTTTTTTTATTTAAGATTCTGGTTCTCGTTAGATATTTTCGGTTTAGACTATTTTTTTTAGGGTGTTACAAGTTGGTATCAGAGCAATAGTTTAAGCGGACTAGGTAAGGAATTAAAACGGCTAGACTTAAACTGAGACTGTAAGTGTTAATAGTGGGATGTGGGTAGAAACCTTAACATTGGAGAGCCTTAGAGTCAACGGAGATTCATGATTCATGAACTGCAACGACGGATTGAAGATCCTTATGTATAACTTATTCGAAATTTCACTTAGCTAATGCTATTTTGAGTATGTTGTTACATAAGCATGCTCGAACTTACTGTTATTGCAAAGACTTATGAATGCGTTGATCATAGAGATAGCAAATGGTAATCAGGTTCTCGTACGTGAGATTGTTAAGAGTTGCGTTTTGGGTGTTGAAGGGAAGGTAATTATTCTTCCAAAGCTTCACCCATAAAACCGTGAATGTAGATCCCTTCCTAAGATCACTGAATTCAGAGTCTAAGTACCATACAAGCACATGTTGGTTCTCCAAAACAAGTTAAGGAGTTTATGTGCTTATTTCACAATGGGTCTTTCTTAGTTAGCTTTGGATGGTGTTTTGTTCTTGCCTTCTGTTTTTGTAGACTTGGCTTTATCTTTAGGTAGTAGCTTTTAAGTTCTGGTATTTGCATGTTGAAACAGTACTCAAAGATAGCACACTCGTTTCTAGAGAAGTGCTTCTTTAGTTGGATTAAGAGATTTAGGCAATGTCAGTTATGAACACACACAGATGGTTTCTTAAAAACTCTTTTTGAATTAACACAACTAAAAGCTTTAGCTTTATGTTTTGCTTCTGAAGTAGCATTAGATGCATTTACAAACATCTTAATTATTTTAAAGCTTTTATTCTATTGTAAACTAGCTTTCTTCTCATGCTTTAAGCCTTGACTCTCCAATTTTCTTCTTTCATTATCTTTTTTTTTGTTGTTCCAGAGGAAGAAGGATCATGTTTATCTATAGTAACACTTTTACCTTTTTGTTCTAGAGTGTATTTGATTGGCTTGAAAGGATAGGATTTCAGCTTAATTTGATCTCTAGGTTGTCTCAATTTTTCTTTTATTTTATTTTCAAGTTCCTGAGACGTTTTGCAAGTGAGTCACATTTCTATAGAGCAGAGAGGAATTTTGGGAATATGATATTTAATCATGCTAGGTTTCTTCAGAATTCCACTTTCAAGTTTTGATTTGTTATCCTTATGTGCTACAATCTCTGGAATTTCATTAGATGATTCATCATCTGAGTCATAGTCCAGAAAAAAAAACTTTTTTTTTTGGGTTTTCTAGAGCTAGATGCATACTCAGATTTCTATACTCTATATCCTTCATTATCTCTTTGAAGAGTAGTTATCATGTCCTTAACCTCTACTCTATAAGTTTCAGAAAAATTGTTTTCATCAGAGACTTGTGATTCATTGGGATCATTTTCTTCAATTTTCTCTTATGTTTTGCTTTGAGGAACAAACCCAACGGCTTCTGAATCAATTATTTTGATGTCTAATTTTGAATCAGAAACATGAGAATCAATAGCAAATGGTCCAAAGGATGTTAAAGTTTGTGACTTGAAGGTGTCACAATTAAAACATGATGGATTTCATTGTTCTAGAATGGCTTCCTTTTCTTAGAATGACTTCTTTTTCTTCTCCCAAAAGATCTGATTCTCTTTTGAAAAAAAAATTGGCTTCTTCTTCTGCTTTCTTTCTCTCTTTTTTTCCCAAATTTTAGCTTCTGTTTTAGCTTTAAAAAAAAACTTCGAAGAGTTTTTGAATAGACATCTCAAGATCAAAGTTATCAGGTTTAGAGATATGACGTAAGTTAGGTTCGGCCATCATGCATACCAATACTTTATCTGACTCTTCTGAGGAGGAGGAATCAGAGATCTAGTTCTCCTTTTCCGCCCTTAATCTCCTCTCTTTATTATTATACTTATACTTGTTCTTTTAATGGWCAACAATTTTCACCAGTTGCCTCTGCAATCAGCAACAAAGTGACCAGCTACATYTGTAGCACCTTGAGGTCTCAGACACCTTCTTTAACTCCTTYTATTCTCTTTTGTCATCGCCTTGTTAGGACTTGTAAGGTTTTTATCTGGGCTTCTGTTTTGGTACCTCTCACCTCCGTACCCCTTTCAGTATTTCTTCTCAAATGGCTTCTTGACAAATTTCCTCGAAAGTTGTTTGGTGATTAAGGCTAGAGGACTGTGTGCAGTAAGTGTTTTGAGATTTGTATATGTCTATTGAGTCGATTAGTTGGTCGGATAATGGATAAAATCAGTCATATTAATTTGGGGTCGTAACGATTAACATGAAACAAGGGGTTGTAGGTTGGTCAAACAAGACCGTGTATCAACCTAGCAAAAGAGTCAAATGGGCATGTATGACTCGGGTTTTGAGAAGGGCATCGCCGTGTATGGTTGTAAGCATAAATTTAGATATGGTTGCGACTTTGGGTAAAAGTAGGAACCGCCATGAATGGTTTGTTCATTGCCAAATCCTTTCTTTGGTCATATGCATGCTTTGTTCTTACATAAGTGGTCTTTGAATGGAAGATTAATATATACATGTATATATAGTTGGATGCACTACATTACTTCCACGTTTTGTTCCAAGGCTTGGAGTTGAAAAAATATATATTTTTTTTATTCCTTTAATTAGTTAATTTAAGAAGGGTAGTGGTCTTAATAAATTATTTAAATTAAATTAAATAATTTTATGAATAGGTTAAAGTGTTGATAATTATTAAGACACTTTAAATTGAATTACCGAGTTTATATAGTTATAACGAGTAAACAGACGTTAAAGGAATTGTATTATGGGAATGAAGTGTCGTGGTTAATATTTATTTGGAGCAATATAATTAGAAATGGCACATTTCGAGGCGTTGTACGGACGAAAGTGTAGAACTCCAGTGTGTTGGCATGCGAAGCGGAAGATGACTTGAAAAAGCGCTACTCTCACCTATTCGCGTGAATTGGAATTTCGAGGACGAAATTTAATCCAAGGTGGGGAGAATCGTAACACCTGTAATTCTTCCCCATTTTCTTCTACTCCGTTCACGTCAGGATTTTTCGTCTCGTT
>NC_037528.1:45459160-45493543 GCF_001531365.2 Cynara cardunculus var. scolymus
TTTCTTGTTATAATTACTTTTTAGGTTCCTTTAGCGGTGGGGCTCTAAAGGGTTGAGAGGAGCGTTGGTTCGTGAAAGGCTCTTTTGTAATTATACTTGTTACTTTTGAACGTTGCGTTTTTGATGTTACGGCATTTTGGAGATTGATAGAAATACCGTCTTTAATCTAGAAAAATCTAGATTAGTAGGTCGTTGTTTATCTTCTCAGTAGCGAAATTGTAAACGCTATACTACTACTTTTGTTGGGTGAATTTTTTTTTATTTAAGATTCTGGTTCTCGTTAGATATTTTCGGTTTAGACTATTTTTTTAGGGTGTTACAGTTTAAGACTAGCTCTAAAAGTGAAACCGAAAATAAAGTAAAACCAAACCGCAAGCAAACATAAGTAACATAAATGGCTCAAAGGGAACGAAACTTAATTTAGTACTTGAAACTTGGAACAAAACAGTAAGCTTCAGATTTTTAGAAGTGTTTTACACAAACCTTATAACTAGAAAGCAAATAAGTTGGAAAGTAATTAACCAAAAGGTTGTTTTTAACAAAAGGTAGATTAGGCTCCAAGTTAGTTCATAAGTACAAGAGATGATGTTCCATGATTTAAGCCTTCACCACCTTCAAAATAAGCAGATTCGACCCACAAAAACAAAGCTTGGAGCCACACCCGGTACTCCAGAATGCTACAACATCTCAATTTCACAAACATCAGGTCCTGTAGGAATGTATAGGGACCCAAATTTGCCAAAATCTATTTTATTCCCAAATTAGTATCATAATTCAATGAAATTCCAAATTTCAATACTAAGCTCCAAAAATGATAAAAATGCATAATAAAGACTCAAAGGGGTATTTTGGGTAAGCAAAAGAATGGATAAAAGATGAGAAAAGTGGTGCCATAGGGTCAATAAATTGACACCTATCAAAAACCATAAAACACTACCTTCATTTTCCATCAAGACCGATCGAGACCTATCGAGACTAAGTGAGAACCCATCAAGACTAATCGGGAATCCATCCATTGAGTTAGTGTGCTCTTGTATGTGTAAAACCATAACCTACCACCTTTATTTTCTATTGAGACCAATCGAGAACCTATCGACTGTTTTTTGTATGTGTAGAACCATGACCAACCACTTTCAGCTTTTATTGAGACAAATCGAGATCCCATCAAGACCAATCTATAACCAAGTAAAGAAAAAAAAACATCTACATATAGGTTTGAGTATATTCATGATAAATATTATAGTGAAAATTAATATTTATGATGCATATCATACTGATATAAATACTAGATAGTTGTTGTACACATGTGAACATACATAAATATTCACGATGACTGTTTAATGAAAATGTATATTCATAATAAATCTCATATCGATATATGAATACTGAAAAGTTGTTGTATACACATGAATACATAAATATTCATGAATGGTATGTACGTATGATTTATTCGTTCACGAATCCGAATATAATATTAAGTTGAGTCCAAATTCAAAATTTTACACTTCAATGGTGTAAAACTTGTTTTCTTTTAATTATTGGACCAAAAATGTAAGATATTACGTCAGGATGGGTCTGATGGTAAATGTCAGAAACTTGAGGGGCCGAATGTCATCTTTTTCAAAGATGAGGGACTTGTTTTGCAAAAAAGTACATAACTGTTTGGAGAAAACGACCCATCAGCCAAAAACTCGCGATTTCTTTTGATTTCGTCAACTAATAAGCCAAAACTTTTGCATATAAATATAGAGCACTGGTTTAGAATCATTTTGGTTCAAATAGCTAGAAAAATCGTTGAGTTTTGAGAGAAAAATCTGAGTTTGAAGTTCGGAATCAAAAATCTCGGGTTTTCACCGATTTTGGGTGAAATTCTTAACCAAATCTCTTGATTTTTATGTCTATGATTTTGTTTTTAAGTACACTATCAAACCCCAACAGCCTCATTTCTCATATTTGTGTTTTCGTGGTTCGATTTTTATGTTTTTAAGTTATTAAGTTTTAGTTTTATAAACAAACTTTAAATGAGTAAATGAAATTCATTTCTTGATGAAAATTCATGTTCTTTATGTCAAAGTATTGGTAAAAATATTACCAAGAGATTGGTACAAAAAGAATGAAAAAAAAGTTAAAAAACGAGCCGTTTTCAAGCTTGAAAACGTGTAGAACATTGGCTGTTGTTTCCTTGTTTTTGTTACTGGGTCACGGACCGGGTCGGCCCGGCCCAAGATTCGGGTCTGTTTGCCATTTTAAAAATAAATGGGTAGAAGGTGTTGAGGACAGGATTCGAACCCGTGTCTTCAGAGACTCAAAGCGTTAACCGGCAAGCTAACTATACGTTCTGTTATTTTTATTCACTGTTATTGTTAATATACATTATATATTTAAGTTTCAGAAATTAACATTTATTCTCTTGAATTTCTAGAAATAATTTTATGCATAATAATTTTATGAGACTTTCATTAAGTTTGTTTGTATTTTGTAAAATGCAAACTTTGACCCCATTTCGATTATTTATCCCGTTTAGTTACCAAAATGATCCTACAATGTGGAAATCGGTATTTTAGCGATACTTTATGTATTTGCTTCATAAATTACCGAAATGATCCAATGTCTTGGGAATTAGTATTTAAGTGTTATTTTAAATCTAATCCTTATGAAATTACCAAAATGACCCTACAATGTGGAAATTGGTATTTTAGCGATACTTTACGTATACGCTCTATAAAATTACCGAAATGACCCTATGTCTTGGGATTGGTATCTAAGTTCTATTTTGAATAAAATCCTTATAAAATTACCAAAATGACCCTATAATATGGAAATCAGTATTTTAGCGATACTTTACGTATTTGCCCTATAAATTACCAAAATGACCCTATATCTTGGGAATTGGTAACTATGCTTTATTTTGATTATTATCCTTATTAAATTACCAAAATGACCTCACAATTAGGGAATGAATTTTAACAATAATTTGAGTATTGCTTAATAAAATTACCAAAATGCCCCTACGATTGGGATTGGACTTTTTAAGCACAGTTTTAATATTCGACTTATGAAATATACCAAGAATGTTTTAAATTAGGGAATTGGTTAAAGCTATACCTTTGGTATTCGGCTTCTTAAGATTTACCAAAATGCCCCTAGACTTGRAAAWTTGGTATTCTAAACATTATTTCGAGTATTAATTATGTTGAACTTTAAAGTTATAGAATGACCATTATTCATATATGTGTGACATGTTCTCACCATTATTCACTTACAAATTTTAAAAGAGACGTTTTGACCACAAAACATTATTTACGTTGTAAACTATTTAGTTTAGTTATTTTGGTAAAATACTTATTGTTCAAGAAAATGTGAAGTATATTGCACATTTTTATAAAATGTATGAACAACAATTAATATTATGACAACGTCACATTATTAATAATATTTCAAGATAATATTTGAGCGAACTT
Source organism: Cynara cardunculus var. scolymus (assembly GCF_001531365.2). Taxonomy (NCBI): domain Eukaryota; kingdom Viridiplantae; phylum Streptophyta; class Magnoliopsida; order Asterales; family Asteraceae; genus Cynara; species Cynara cardunculus. Next base: position 45,462,622 of record NC_037528.1, read on the forward strand.
GAGATATGATGGTATCGGGGATTGATAAAAAAATGTTAAGTTTAGTCGTGCTAAGATTGTTGGAGAATAATGATCAATTTAGTTTCGATTATTTAAGATGCTTAGGAATGGTATGAATTATCATGTAGGTTGCGTTTTTGAGAGAACGACTCTATCGAACGTTCACGATTCAAGGCGAGTACATTATGCGATTTTTATGGGATGTATACATGATTATTACAAAAGTATTTTATCCATGATATTTGCATGATGTGTTTATATGCATATGATGATAACTTGATTATATTGATGTGCATGCTATTTAAGTATATGCATGATATGAAAGGTGATGTTAATGAGAAAGATTATTATGACTTGATATTATCAATATGATATTCATAATACGGAAAATGATAATCCCAAAATCTTATACAATCAGATTAATTCTTCAAGAATAGATTTGAGATGAGTAGAGAGAGATTCTTCACCAAAGTTGAATATGATATTTCTTGAGAGAGTTTTGACAAGAATGATTAACAACAACTAATCTGAAACTACTGAACTAATTACAATTAACAAGCTAAAGACCATTTATACTAGGAAAATAACAAGACTAACTATTACCAAGCAATTATAAAATGAAAGAACTTGAATACAACAATTAAGCACATTCTCAAACCCAACAATCTCCCCCTTTGGATTCAAGGTCGAGACATTGTGAATCTTGTCTTTCTAAGCCCAAGTAGTGTCTCTAGCCTCCTTAGCGCACTCCGATACTGCAATTTATCCGATTCCGCAGCTCTATCGTTGTCAGCTTTTCTCGTCTCAAGCGCCCGTCGTACCATCCTCATAGTGCCATTACAGTATTTATTCAGCTCACTGAACCTCATAAACTTCTTTATCCGACCTTCAACACTATACACCACATCGAACTCCGGTTATTCAAGAATGATATACAGAGGATAGCCTTCAATATCTTCCAGTTCTTGATCTGGTCTCTTCAAGTTAATGATTCTCTGGTGTCTTCAAGACCCATTTGGATATCAAGAACCATTGATACTTTGACATGACTCCGCATAAATCTCTTGATAGCATTAAGACAACAAGTGCTCCTTCTCTTCTGACTGTCATATTCCATAGTTCGTGGTACATGTGCTCCAAGTCTTCTAAATATAGATTAGAGAAATCAGCTTCACTAAATACCCAGACCTTTCCATCTTTTCTTGTAACAGTGAACACATGATACCAAACTCTAAGGCGTCTTTGAGCATCAATTTGTTTGATGGAGACAACGCGATGTTTGGTCCGTACTTGGCTGATTGGGAGACGCTTCGTCTTAAGAAAATGCTTGTACTCTAGACGATATTCTCGGGTTTCTTTGTGAATCCCAAGAATCTTGTCAGTGCTGAGAGCTTTGGGTGTCGAAGAAAAATACCGAAGTAAATGTCTTCCAGATAAGGTTCTCTGATCCTTGCTCTATCATAACCTGGAACGTTAGAACGAATTGCAAACGACACATAGTTTTTAGAAAATATCTCAGTAGGATCATACGTTGCTCTCGGAGTTTCAGATGCACCAAGATCAACTGCAGTGGAGGGTTCAGACGGAGTCTGATGATCACCCTGGAATGGGAAGATAGGATCTTCTTCATTGATATCGGCTTCAAAGTCAAAATACATCCCAGATGATTCATTAATATTGTCGACGTCCTCACCAAAATCCTGATCACCACCCAGTTCTTTCGAAAATGCTTAATTAAATCCCACATTGGTAGACAAATCCAGAAACAACCTTGTTCCTACAGTGGAGTCCGCTGGCTTTTCAACCATTGGCTCGATCACTGGATTTGTCTCCAAGACTGTCTCATCTTCAACAATTATTGAGCCTATAGTCCTTTCCCTTGTTGTTTCCAGATCAGGACTTTCAATGTTAACCGCTTGAGAAATTGGCTCCCTTTCAACACTTTCAACACGTACAGACGACTCAGCCAGCCTCTGTCTCTTTCTCTCCCCCTCATGATGATCAGGATCGTCCGGATCATCATGTCTTTTTTTTAATGAGGTGGCTTGAGCTCGGCACGTATCTTCTAAAATCGATACCCTTTCAGATAAGGCATCAATTAAACTTTTCAGGGCTTGAGTGCTCGATGTAATTAGCTTGCGAACTTTTGAGAAGTTAGAAGCAACTACATCTTGAAAGGCCAAAAACTTTGAGGCTCTAACAGTGGGGTTATCATCAACACGTTGTCGGAGGAGCCCAACCAGGTCTGCATCAGCCGCATCTGGATTTTGAGTTGACATCAGCTTTGCGTACAATAGAGATTTAACTCATCCACTAATTGATCTTGTACCCTCAGAGGCTTGGGCACAGAAGGTGGTGACGGCACAGACGGTTGATCATCGATTACCGGCTCCTTCCCTTTCATCATCCTTTTAAGACTAAGGATCTGCGCTTCCATATGATCTTGAACAGCCTTTAGGGTGCCGTACAGATATTCTCTTGACACAAAGTCGGGTAAAGTTACACCTGGATCACATAGATTGCCAGTTGAAACAACAGTTGAATAAACTGTTGTGCCTACGTTTAGTGTTGGCGTGATGTTAGCACTGGTAGGACTTCCAACCTGTCCTCGTGGTAAGTCAATAGACTCCACTCCGGTCATTCCGGCAGGTTCACTTAGAACCACAATTGGAGCAACAGATGTTCTTGACTCTTGTGTACCTATGTGTATGGGCTCTATACTCGAGGTGCACAGAATCGAAGTCATAGGCTGGGCCAGAGGCCTACTAATTTCAATATCTACATTCTCCGAATGAGAAGTAGATAGGTTATGTGCTAAGTCCCCGTAAGAATTAAAACAACTGGTTGTTGAGAATTAGTTGAGTGGTCGGGATGGGTGTGCAAATGCATAGCTGGCTAGCTATGTCTGCTTCAATACAGACATTCAATGAATGAATGTCGATAATAGATGTGGGTGCCCGGCTAATTGTTTCGGCTGAGCTCCCTCATCACCATCTTTTTCTCTGTCCCTTWCACTCATCCTCTCAACATTTTCTACTTGAGCTCCCTCATCACCTTCAATTGGAACATCCTCCAGTAAACGATCAAAATCATCAAATGTTCCTCCAAATTCTTCAACATTGAAAGATAGCGACTGTAGACTTGGGCAAGTCTGTTGTCCTTCTATTTCTGGAAAGATATCTTCAATGTTATCAATAATTGCTCCAACTTGAATATTATGTGAAGGAATAGCTTGAGCAGCATTGTCAGCACCATCGTCATCAATATTTACATCACCCTGAGCTGCCTCATTRTCGGATATAGTATCTTCCGAACTTGAAGAAGTTGTGGAAGTACTTTCAGTTGAAGTACTGTGCTGATCAGAGGCTCCCCGCTCCACATTACCCCTCCTATTTTCATTTTCCCTCTTCTCACATCCCTGTTCAGGTAACCCTTGTTCCTGAACGCTCTCAGCTATAGCTAGACTCTCTCCCTCAGTTACGGCATGGGTTGATCCCGGGGTAAGTTCAACCGCTTCTGGTTGAGCTATAGGATCTATAACTCTCCTATAATCTATAACGTACTGAGCCCTCTGATCAGCGAAGGCAAAAAGCTCCGGTGGGATTTCCATTATAGAATCCAGATCTTCAACTTCTATGTGTTGCCGAATACGCATCATGACAAATGAAGGCCCAACTTCATTGCCTGCCCTGGCCGGGATGTCATTGTTGGCGTTCATCATGGCTTTTAATGATTAATTGCAAAAAATCATTGAAACGGCACAAATTTTTCTTGCTTTAGACGGGAAACGTTTGGCATTGACCAGCTCGACCAATTCATTCCATATAATCAGTGTGTAATCATACTTGCGCGTGTATACAATTCCATGGAAGAACTTGAGAAAAGAACTGCTGCAGGTATCAATTTCGGCAGTCTTTGATGTCAGGCATCGGTTGAGGATCGAAAATACAAGATGCCATATCGACGGAAGGAATCTCCGTTTGAACTGCGACGGATTAGTCAACTCTTGCGAGTATCCTAATCTCTTGATATCTCTGCATAGTTCGTCATCGGTGACTAAGGGTTCAAAACCTGTCGAGCCCGGTCCCGGTAGACGCAGTATTCTTCAGAGTCGTTTTAAAGTCAATCGACTTACGTATTCGTCTACGCTTCCTTCAAAGAAATAGGTATCACCATCTTTGGCAAGGGTTAGTGTGTTCCAGAATTGTTGTAGGTATATCATCGGGACACAAGCGTAAGCTGAAAGGGATAGGAAATTGTGTGTCCACGAAGAATTTTTGGGATAATTCGGTATTCAGAGGGCATTTCAAAGTTGAAGTGGTGGTTATTGGGTTTGATCTCAAGATAAAGGCTTTGTGATAGTAAGGTTTTTTCTGGAATTGGATTGTTTAATGGCTGGGGTGGGTTGTTTATACTGTCAGACCTGACGGAAAAAATATGAGATTCCTCGTCAGGCTGATTGTGTTGTTCAACTATTTTAACCTGTAAAAATCAGAAATGTTAGATCCAGATTAAAGATAAATGCCAATATCCAAAAATCAAAACAAAAAATTTCTAAATTTTTTTTGAAAAACTTAAAAAAAATTGAAAAACTAAAAAAAATTTAACAAAAAAAATTCACTAAAAAAAACAAACTAAAACTTCAAAAAATTTAAACTAAAAAAAATTTAACTAAAAAAGTTCTAATCTAAAAAAGAATTTATCCTAAAAAATTAAACTAAACAAAATTCTAATTTTTTTTATTAAACTAAACTAAAAAAAATACTAAAAGAAAAAAGAAAGGAAAAAAAAATACTAATACTAAAAAGAAAAAAAAACTAAGTAAATTTTTTTTACCCGGATTAGAAATCCGGTCAAAAGAAAAACAAAAAATAAAACCTAAGTTTAAAACTCTAATTAACCGGACAAATCAACCGGATTAAGGTTGATCGGATTAATATCCGGTCACCTTCTCCGGTGAACAATCCGATCAAAACAAGTCAAACTAAGAAAAAAACTTAAATCGATCAAAACCTAAACTAAACCTAAATCTAAACACCTAATTAACAACCTAAAACAAAAACTATCAAGATGTTAAGCAATTTATTTGAAATCAATTTCCACATTTACAGATTCGTCTTTTAAGTCCAAGTCAATTATTGATTCTTTTTAGTTTTCGATTTCAAATTAAGTCCAAGTCAAAATTTTAACAAATTAGGTTCATTTTATGGTTCGAATATTATAACAATCCAAGAATCAATGTCCATATATACGATCAAGTCCAAAGAAACATGTATAAACCTTTGATTAAAGATGAAGAAGAAATAGAAGTCAAATGAACAAGCTTTGAAGAACTTGAGCGATGAAACAATCGGAGACGATAATGAACAGTGTTGAGCGAATTGAGTGAAAGTAAAAAAATGAAAGGTAAAAGTCGGACGCATATATATAGTAAAATGAAAAACCCTTCAAGTTCTAAACCGCTCAAAGCTTATCTGGATTAAGATAAATCGGACAAAGGGTGTCCGATTTAGAATATCCTCAAACAACCAAGACTTAAACCGGACAATAAACCGCTTAAGGCACAAGCGATGTAGATGAACATCGCTCAAGAGTCAACCGATTTACAAGGAATATCGCTCAAAGAATAAACGATATAAGACATAAATCGATCAAGGAACAAGCGATTTAGACACTTATACGCACAAACATATCAAGCGATTTAGGAATCCGGACACAATGATCAAATTTAGAAAATCGCACAACTCCATAGAATTATATCTAACTTTATCCGGATAAGAGTTTATCGAATAGCCTTTTGTCCAGATTAGCCTAAATCGGACATTGCTTTGTCCGAATATGCAATAAATCGGACAAAGTGTTGTCCGGATTAGTCTAAATCGGCTGAACACTTATTCTTCTAAACTCTTAAATCGTTCAAAAATTAGATATTATTCAATAACCTGTAAGAAAAAATTAAACCAGTTAGTATATACAGATATATTCTCTCCCCCTCAAAATATGAATCAGATAAAATACAGATAAAATTCCACACTCCCCCTCAAATATAGATTTCCACGATCAAAGAATTTAAAATCACATAAAAAATATGAAATACTGATTTGTATTAAAAAATACAGATATTTTGAACAAATGAATTTGAATTAAATACAGTTCAATAAATTGAACTGTTTTTTAATAAAAATTCAAAATTTCAAATTTAGCATGCCTAACTTAGATACTAGAAAGCTAGCGTTTTTCATCTAAAGCTTTCGTAAATAAGTCGGCTAATTGAAATTCTGTATTTACAAAATATAACTCAATAGTTTCTTTTTCTACATGATCTTTAATAAAATGATACCGAATATCTATATGTTTGGTCTTAGTGTGTTGAACAGGATTACAAGATATTGCTATTGCACTCTTGGAATCACAATAAATGGGAATTTTATTGAAATAAAACCCGTAGTCTCTGAGCTGTATCTGCATCCATAATACTTGAGAACAGGAGCTAGTAGCAGCTACATATTCTGCTTCAGAAGTAGAGATGGATACGAGTTTTGTTTCTTTGAAGCCCAGCTGACTAATTTATATCCCAGAAATTGTAGATGTCTCGAAGTACTCTTCTTGTCCAACATACAACCTGCGTAGTCTGCATCTGAGTATGCTGTTAGTTCAAAGCTAGTACCCTTGGGATACCAAAGTCCAAGATTAGCAGTCCCTTTCAGATAACGGAATATGCGTTTAACGACACTTAAATGGGACTCCTTTGGATTAGCCTGATATCTAGCACAAAGATGTGTTGATAACATAATATCCAGTCTACAAGACGTCAAATACATTAAAGAACCAATCATGCCTCTATATGTTTTCTGATCTACAGCTTTTCCAGATGGATCAACATGTATTTTCGTTCCATGAGCCATAGGTGTTTTGCTAGATGAACAGTTTTCCAAATTAAATTTCTTCAGGATATCAAAAATATATTTTGTTTGACAGATAAAAATTTTCGAAGATAATTGTTTTATTTGAAGTCCTAAAAAGAAGTTCATCTCACCCATCATACTCATTTTAAAACGAGAAACCATTAAGACATAAAAGTTTTTGCAGTATTTTGGGTTTGTAGATCCAAATATTATGTCATCTACATAAATTTGTATCAAAATAATATCCGACTTCTCCTTTTTAATAAAGAGGGTCGTGTCAATATTATCTTTCGAGAAACCTGATTTTACCAGAAATTCCGATAAAATATCGTACCAGGCTCTCGGTGCTTGTTTAAGATCGTATAAGGCTCTGTCAAGGATATATACGTGATCCGGCTTTGACTGATCCACAAAACCGTCCGGTTGAGCAACATAGACTTCTTTCTTGAGAAGACCATAAAGAAATGTTGTATTGACGTCCATCTGGTACACAGTGAAGTTCTTGTGTCCAGTGTACGCCAGAAACATCCTTATTGCTTCAATCTGTGCTACCGGGGCAAAGGTTTCATCGTAGTCAACACCTTCTTGCTGATTGTATCCTTTTGCGACGAGTCGGGCCTTATTTCGGACAACCACGCCATGTCCATCCTTCTTATTTTTGAAAACCCACTTTGTACCGATAATCGTTTTATTATTGGGACGCAGTACCAATCTCCAGACCTTTAGTGCTTCAAACTGATTCAGCTCCTCTTGCATCGCAAGTATCCAGTCCGGATCTGCTAAGGCTTCAGACACCTTAGTTGGCTCAATATTACTTAGAAACGTGGAATAAAGACACTCATTAGCTATAGCAGACCGAGTACGAATAGGTGTAGACGGATCACCAATAATTTGATGTATTGGATGATTCCTGGTCCACTTTTTGCTATGAGATAGGGGAATATAGAAACTTTGATCTGAGTTTTGATCAGTGTAAGAATTTGGGGAGTTAATTGTAACAGGTTCAGGTGAAAGTTCAATGTTTGAAACTGGAGTAGGTTGAATATCTGATTGAGATAAGGTATTTTCATCTTCAACGACCGACACCACTGGCAAGTCAGTATTTACACCCTCTTCATGCCGAACTGGACCGTCAGGAGTTTCCATTTGAATTTCTTTATCAACCTCCTCTTTTTCTTCTTCAGTTTCAGTCACTGGAACATCAGCAGATGGACCAGATAATTGTTGTTCGATTTGAATATCCCTAGACAAATCATTGGACTTATTAGATTTATTTTCGAAAGATTCATCGTAAAAATTTTCAAACAATGAATCTAAATTAGAATTATCAGAATTCGAAGATTCAGTTTTATCTACTTTCCGCGTAGTATTAATTATCAGCCTGGGTCCTGAACCGTTTTGTTCATAAGCCACATCAATAACTTCATCAAATGAAACGTTGACGCTCTCATTGATGATTTTCTCCCTTTGTTGTAGACTCTGTATGCAGCAGACGTTTTTTAGTAGCCAATAAAGACAGCTTCGTCAGCCTTCACAGCGAACTTTCCTCTGTCCTCTTTGTTATTTAAGATAAAACACCTGCAACCAAATACTCGTAAGAATTTGATACTATGTATTCTTTTATTTATTGTTTCATAAGGAATTTTACCAAACCTTTTGTGAACGAGAGATCGATTCTGGGTAAAACATGCAGTTGCCACTGCTTCAGCCCACAGAAATAATGGAAGTTTAGAACACGTTAAGAGTGTACGCGCCGCTTCCACCAATGTTCTATTTTTACGTTCAACGACACCATTCTGTTGCGGTGTCCGGACTGCTGAGAATGTATGTGTGATACCGATGGATTCTAGGAATGGGCCGAGAGTATTGTACTTGAATTCAGTTCCATTGTTAGTTCTGATTTTCTGAACTGTCAGTTGTACATTATTTTGAACCGTCTTCAAGAATGAAATGATTGTCTCAGCTGCTTCATCTTTTGACCTCAGAAAATGAACCCATGTATATCTTGAGTAGTCATCGACAATGACCAACACATACTTCTTTTCATTTATACTTTGAACTCGCATAGGACCACAGAGATCCATATGGAGTAGATGAAGAGGACGATCGGTATTGAACTCTGTCTTCGTCTTATGTGAAGCTTTCTTCAGCTTACTCATTTCATATGCGCTGCACACATGGTCTTTATGAAACTTTAAGTCCGAGATGCTTTTAACCAAGTTGTCACAAACCAACTTGTTCAGATATTTAAAGTTGAGGTGAGAAAGACGCCGATGCCACAACATATTTTGCTTCAAGGATGCCTTGAATATCAAGCAGATTTCAGTATCTACTTGTGTGTTGGATAGGTCGATTGTGTAGAGGTTTGATCTTCTGATTCCAACTAGAAGCTCTTTACCATCAGTAGTACGGATGCTGCACTGGTTAGCTTTAAAACAAACTTCTAAATTCTTATCACAAAACTGACCTGTACTGAAAAGATTATGTCCAAGTCCTTCGACATACGACACTTTCTTTATCATTAAGTTCCCAGATATTACGTCACTATATCCAAGGATAGGGGCATATTGGTCGTTTTCAAACCTTACCGTACCTCCAAATGATTCAACAAAGTTAGATAAAAGATATTTTCTACCAGTCATGTGCTTAGAACATCCTGAGTCTAAGAACCACACATGTTGATTAACCTGCACAATGAATCAATTAGGTTTTGGTACCCATTTTAGATTGGGTCCTTTGAGATTAGATTTTGTTGGTGGTATACTGTATGTACTAAACCAACGTTCTTTAAAATTTATTTTCTTAGATAAAGCAGGTAGAGCAGAATGCATGACATGATAAGGTTTAAAAAAAGTAAAAGACATAAACAACTCATCCAATCTACACGAAGAATAATTATTTTTACTATTCTTGATATCAAACAATTCATCTACTGAATACCTTTGTACAAAATTATTCAATGTTGAATTATTTAATACAGAATGAGCAAAACTATTATTCTTCTGTTGATTTGAAATTTTATCTTCTTCTTTTACTCTCCGGACCTTCTTAAACTTCAACGAATTATCTGAAATAGGAAAAATAAAATCATCAGCTTTAAATGAACGATGAACTTTATGTTTAATTTTCTTATCAGTAAGCTTCTTCAGTTTCCTCGAATTCTTCTTAGATTTATTCTTTTTATAGTACCAATTTTCGGAAACAGATTTTGTATTGAAATTCATTTTCAAATTTGAAGCTATGTCGGAATCCTCAGTCATTTCATTTTTGACAATAAAATTCTCGTGACTGAGAAGTTTCTTTGAAAAGTCAAACTTATCAATCTCATTGTCTAAACAGGTCTCTGAGTTCAAGATATCTGAAAATTTGATTTCATCATTTAAAATATTTAATTCTTCTGAATCCGAAGTGTCACTTGAAGATTTAGCACACGAAAAATATTCAGACTCAACTCGTTCCGTTTTAACTTTAGAATTTTCTAAATTTTCAATTTTATTTAGAAATTCTTGCTTTTGTTTATTGAATGAAAGTCTTTCTTCATTTAAAATCTTTTCTAACTGAACCACTTGTTTTTCTAAGATTAATGTTGGAGTATAAAGTTTTGGTTCAGCAGGTTTAGATTCAAGCTCTGCTTTTGAATAACTGTGAAAATAATCAGTTGAAAGTGCAGAGACTTGTGTTTTGTAGCTATCATTTAAATTTTTATAGTAACGGAACTTGCATTTTGCCTTTTCTTTTTCGGTTAAAATCTTCTTGTTGTTCTACTTCATTAGAAGATTTTGTAAATTTAATTTGAAATTAGGCTCCGCAATCAAGATATTCAAATTTATATAAAGTTGGGGTATAGTATAAAGTTTTTCCTAAAAATTTCGGATTTTCATACCCCAACCTTCCCGAGGGTTAAAGAATCTTGTCTCAGAAGGTTTGTTTAGAAAAATCGTTTGATCAGTCTGCTCTCTCTTATATAACTTCTCCTCCTTAGCTTTCAGCTTTTCATTTAAATCAATAATTTGTAATTCAAGCTTACTAATTTTAACAATTAAGTCTTCATTAACTAACTCTAAAGATTTATATTTGTCCATTGAATCAGATAATTCGGTTTTTAAGATGTTGGATTTTTCATGAAATGTTTTTGATTCAGATAATAAAGATTGTGCCCAGTCCAAATTTCCAGCATTCTCATCAAAGAGTTTGATGTATTTCTTTTTTGCGTTTCTAATTCTTTTTGAAAATTATTTGAACGCAATTTTTCAGTTTTAATTGTTGCTGAAAAGATTGGAGTTTAAGCATCATCTTTTGCATCTGATTAATGCATGATTTTTCCAATACCTCTTCATTCATTTCAGCATTCTCCTCATCTCCTTCATCTGAAGAATCATTTTTAGTTCTAGCCATCAAACAGATGTGAGCCACAGCTTCTGACTCTTCCTCTTCATCGGTTAAGTTTAACCAATGGTCATCCTCAGCCATTAATGTTTTACCCGCATCGTGTTTTTTAGACAGAAGAAATTTGTTCTTATAGTAGTCGGTATTCCTTGTTACCGACTTTCTGCAATTTACCGCAAAATGACCCAACTTGCCACAGTTGTAGCATTTGGTATTTTCATCTGCAACTCCGTTGACAAACTTCTTCTTCTCTTCAGGTTACTTTTCATATCTCTTCTCTTCATACTTCTTCTTTTCACCGAATTTATCTTTAAATTCGTATTTTGAACCTGAAGAAAATCTTTGATTATTTGAGTGCGGTTTCTTTTTGAACTTTTTCTGAAATGCTTTGGTCACTCCCTTCACTTGACGATTCACTTGACTGGCTGATCTCTTTCACTTGCTTCCCAGATCTGTTTTTACTTTTCTTCTCAGATACAAAGGCTAAAGGATCAGAAACTTCCTTTTCTCGGACCTCTAAACTTCTTCTCGTTTTGTTTTAGAGTTTCATAAACCTCGTGTATATCGATATCAGATAAGGATTTATTGAATCTGATATGATTGGCATAAGGCTTGCACTCCGGTTGTAAGTTGCTGAGGAGTTTAACATTAATTTCAATGACAGTTTTAGAAATGCCATTCTTGGTAAGCTCATTTAGCAGTCTGGTAAGCCTATCATATACATCATCAAGGCTCTCTCCTTCTTTAGCCTTAAACTCTTCATATGCAGAAATACAGTTTGTGATTTTTAACTGAGTTCCCACCTTGGAACCCATCATCATTTTCTCTATCTGCATCCACATGCTATGACTAAAAGTTTTGTGACTGTCAATGCTTGTTTAAATGTCATTGGTCAATGCTTGCATCATATATGACTTGCACAATACATCAGCATGTGCTCTCTCTTTTTCTTCAGCAGTGTATCTGGACTTCTCTTTGATTACTCTTTGAGCAGGTATGCCTTCATCAGGGATGGCAGGTGTTTCTCTCCAGAATACTGCAGGTCCTTCCATCAGAGATTCCATGATCAGCTCACCTTCTTTCATTCTTTCAATAAAGTTTTGAAATCTATCTCTCCACTGGTTGTAATCTCTTCTGAATAAGAACCGGTCGCTTGGTATCAGTACCAATAGCCATTGTTTTTTTTGAACTCATTTTCTCCGATTAATATGATATCGGATCTTCTGCAGTTCAAAATTTGATTTAAAGGATTAAAATTCAAGAATTATCTCTATAAATCGCACAGAGGAATTTGCACACACATTCGAGACTTAGAAAATTTAAGCACAAAGACTTATCCGGATTAAAAGTCCGGACAAGCTTATCCGGATTAGATATCCGGACAACAAAGATAGTCAAGATTCTAATCAAAAAACTGTTTATCCGGATTAGATATCCGGACAACAAAGATAACCAAGCTCGCACATATCACAATATATCCGAATGAGAAATCCGGTGAATTCAAACACTTAGTCAAATTTTGCACATTTAACAAAATTGAATACGGACACAAAAAGTCAACAAGTCAAACTAGTCAACAAGTCAAACAAGATGAAATCCGCACAATTAATATCCGATCAATTAACAGTAAAAAATTCAATTCGCTCAATAAAAGTCAAACAATTCAATCCGCTTGATAAAAGTCAAACAATTCAATCCGCTTGTCAAAGAAAGTCAAAGTTTACAATCTGCACAAAAAGTCAAAGTCAAAAATACGATCAAGATTTAAATCGCATACAACACAAGATTAAATCGCACACTTAAATCGCACAGGTTACAATCCGATTATCACTTAATTGGACAATGTGTAATCGATTTACCACTAAATCGCTCAATGTAATACCCGATATACCACTAAATCGCTCAATGTAATACCCGATATACCACTAAATCGCACAATCAAGAATTCACACAGAATGTCCAAGTCTTAAATCGTACAAAGCAATAAGTGGCTTATACTAAATCGATCAAGAGTTATACGAATAAAATTCAACCACAAACACAATTTTAACAATTTTTCACCAAAAATTTGGATCAAAACACGAAAAAATTATGAGTTTTTGAATAACAATAACTTTTTCGTAAACTCAAAAATCACTCAAAATCGATTCAAAACTTGATTAAAATCCAAAATGATGTGAATCAAAGATGTTCAGAATGAAAATGCGAATCTAGTAGTGCAAATTTTAACAATTAACACTAAGAATTGATGAGATTAGAGTAGAAAATGTGCAATCCGATCAAGTACACTCAAGAACAGGCGATGAACACTCAAGAACAGTTCTTAAAATCCACTAAATTCGTACAAAATTCCTCGAAAAATTTGTAATCCTTCTATCAAATTGTTGCAATCTGAGCTCTGATATCAATTGATAATCCCAAAATCATATACAATCAGATTAATCCTTCAAGAATAGATTTGAGATGAGTAGAGAGAGATTTTTCACCAAAGTTGAATATGATATTTCTTGAGAGAGTTTTTAAAAGAATGATTAACAACTAATCTGAACTTAACTGAACTAATTACAATTAACAAGCTAAAGACTATTTATACTAGGAAAATAACAAGACTAAATATTACAAAGCAATTATAAAATGGGAGAACTTGAATACAACAATTAAGCACATTGTTGAACCCAACAGAAAATGACGATGATGCATATGTGATTTATGTTGTCACTTGCATGAGATGTATGTTGCATGTCACGATGAGATTTGCATTAATAAGTTAGTATTGCAAATAAATGATATGCAACTAGTATGATTCGGCAAGATTCGTCCATCGTATGGGGTGGATTAGACATGAAAGGAGGGCTTGCAATTCCGAGGTCTTGGAGTCCTCGTCCATAGAATACGCCACATACGCAAAGAAAAGTGACGAGTCGATGCCTCACTTGCAAGATAATAACTAAAATATACTAAATTTATATGTGCATGTGATCATGAAACCATATTGTATTCACTAAGCTTTTAGCTTATACTATATATGAATATATCTCAGGTATCAATTGTCAGTAGACGCGTTGAATGAAGAAAGAGGAAACTATGTTTTGAATCATGCTTGATTAGATATTTAATTAGCATTGATTACGTTAAAGTATTTTACGCTTCCGCAATTATGTAACGAATTATGTTAAACATATTATGTATGTTTGAATTTTTAAATACGTATTTTGTTCATGGCATAAGTTATTAAGAATGACGTCACGACACTCGAATGAAAGAAGAAAAAAAATTGGGGCGTGACAAGTTGGTATCAGAGCCGTAGTTTAAGTGAACGAAGTTATTATTAGCTTAGACTTAAACTAAGAATTAGATGATGAGAGCCTGTGAATGATATTATATAATCTTTAGTCATGAAACTCTTAGTCAAAGTGAATTATGAAATTGCTAATTTTCCACTCCTAGGACTAAGAAATGAATCTACCTAAGTTTGATTACTACTTATTTTCTAGTCGATATAACCATATGAAGTGATATATAGAAATGTATGATTGGTTAAGTTGTGGACCTCCGAAAGGCTACATAGGGCAACAAAAGAATTCTAACCTTTAACATACCGGTTTGATCATTTTTTATTGGTAGTCGAACGGATTAATAAGAAGTGTTTGACTTAAGTACCTACACAGTCATTAAGTAATCATGAGTTTGTACTTAGTTATTGTCTTAAGTTTCTTTGATGATTTAGGGTGCCTAGATAAGAGTTAACCAACAATCCTATACATTCGTATAGTAACTATTATAAGCCGATGAAAAGTTAGAAGGGGGATAAGTGACAACTAAAATTTGGAGATAGAAAGTTTCAAGGACTCAGAATGAAGTACACATGTTAAGGATTATGAGCATTAAAAAAAATGAGAAATATGTTTTAACCCTATCACTTTGTGATTGGTATTTGGTATAAATTATTAGGAACGCCCTATGTGATACTTGCATTAAATAATTTTGTTACATGCAAAATTGGTGATAAAGTTACATGTATTATATGTATGTATGGCTCGTATATCTTTATAGTGGGAAGGTTAGTGATGGGATGAGTCCCAACCATCAAGTGAGGAAGAAAAATTCGTGAAGTTTGCTTTTTGTGCATAGTGAAATTTTATAATAAGAATAAAATAGTGTGCATAGGTATACTAAAGGTCAAAATGTTCATTATTATAGAATGTCGAAGAGAGTGACAAGGTCAATGAATGCTAATGGTCATGAAGATAACAGAGTCGAGGGAGTGACCTCAACCCCAACCCGAAGCCGAAGTGGTCCTAGTAGATTACCGATTCAGCCTACACAGTTAGAAGTGAACATTGCCGAAGAGATGGCACGTTGTATACACACTGCTTTACCTGGAATGCTTGAGCAGATCCAAACTGCAACACTTAAGATGGTAGAAGATCGTTTGAAGCATAATAGACGTTCAAAAAATGAAACTTATGAAATTAAGGAGTCGACTAATAATGAATCTCACAATCATGAGAAGTCGAACGGGGAGGCACACTCAAACTATAAAGAAGTTAAGAAACTTGATAACAAATGATGTAGTTACAAATCCTTCACTAGCACCCGTCCTTCTATTTTCGAGGGAAAAAATGGGCCTCTAGTAGCTATGAACTAGTTAGACGAGATAGAAAGTTGCTTCCTGACTTGTCATTATGCACCTAGTGACATGGCACAATTTGCATCAACTATGTTTAAGTCAAATGCACTACATTGGTGGAAATCAGTTCGTGCCACTAGGGGATTGGCAAACACTGCATCTCTCTCTTGAGATGAGTTTAAGGGATTAATGAGTGAGATGTATTTCTCTCCACTCCAGATGAGGATATTAGAAAGTGAGTTTTTATGTTTAGAGCAAGGAAGTATGACTGTAGAGAAATATGTAGAGACTTTTATAGAGAAATCTCGATTTACWGAACATCAAGTCGTTCCCGAGAGGAGAAAGGTAGATCGATTTGTTGATGGACTAAAAAGGGACATTAGGAGATTGGTGGGAATGTCAAAACCTAAGACTTTCCAAGAGGCGGTTGAACTTGCCACCCTTGCTGAAAATGATAGTTATGTCTCAGATGCCTTTAATAAGATATTGAAGAGGAAAGCTGTCAACGTTAACGAGTCCAAGAAAATTCGAGTTTCAGAAGAAAATATAAAAACTTTGACCGCATGTGTCATTTGCGGAAAATTCCATCATGGTGAATGTAGGTATGGTAAARGAGTATGTTTTAGTTGTGGGAAACCTGGTCATATGTCAAAGGAATGCAAAACAAGATTTACTTGCTATTCTTGTGGGGCTGTCGGACATCGCTCCAATGAGTGTCCCAAAAAGGATCTTGTGCAACCGAAGTTGCTCGAAGGACCGAACGACAAGAAACCCGAGGTGCCTAAAACTAAAGGACGAGTTTTCCAAATGACTGGTGAAGAGGCACAGATTGCACCATGCGCGGTGTCAGGTACTTTGTTAATTATCAAATACATAAGCATGACTTTACTAGTTTTGTGTTCCAATTAACTCGTCGTATGTCTTAAGTTCAATTGTTTTTAGTTGAATAACCTTGTCACGATTTAAAGATTATCATTGGTGATAAATATACTTTGATTACTAGACATATTATTGACATGTTACCATTCAATGATTGAAAATTTGAGATTCAATTGTTATTATGGACATTAGAGGATTAAACTATAATAAGTGCGAATTGGTCAGGCATGTAAGACTGAAATAAATAGATGATTAGAATAAGAATGAATGACCAAAAGATTCTCTCGTGATGGAAGAAAATCTGAAATAAAGATAAAAATAAGTATGACAAAATTAAGTAGAAATTCCGAGGATGGAATTTTCTTTCAAGGGGGGGAGGGGGAGAGTTGTAAAACCCAATTTTTTTAAATATATAAATAATATTATATGAGTCTTTAAATATTTTTTAAAATTTATTTGAAGTGTTAAAATATTTACGTAATAAACTAAATGAAATAATTGTAGAAATCTTAAATAAATAAATAATGAAAAGAAAGACAAAAAGAAAATAAAATAAAATTGTTTTCTTTTAATTATTGGACAAAAAATGTAAGATATTACGTCAGGAAGGGTCTGATGGTAAATGTCAGAAACTTGAGGGGGCCAAATGTCATCTTTTTCAAAGATGAGGGACTGTTTTGCCAAAAGTACATAACTGCTTGGAGAAAACGATCCATCAGCCAAAAACTCGCGATTTCTTCCGATTTCGTCAACTAATAAGCCAAAACTTTTGCATATAAATATAGAGCACTGCTTAGGATCATTTTGGTTCAAATAGCCAGAAAAATCGTTGAGTTTTGAGAGAAAAATCCGAGTTTGAAGTTCGGAATCAAAAATCTCGGGTTTTCACCGATTTTGGGTGAGATTCTTAACCAAATCTCTTGATTTTTATGTCTATAATTTTGTTTTTAAGTACTCTATCAAACCCCAGTAGCCTCATGTCTCATATTTGTGTTTTCATGGTTCGATTTTTATGTTTTTAAGTTATTAAGTTTTAGTTTTAAAAACAAACTTTAAATGAGTAAATGAAACTCATTTCGTGATAAAAATTCATGTTCTTTATGTCAAAGTGTTGGTAAAAATATTACCAAGAGATTGGTGCAAAAAGAATGAAGAAAAAAGGTTAAGAAACGTACCGGGTCGGCCCGGCCCAGGATTGGCTGAAAACGTACAGAGCATTGGCTGTTGTTTCCTTGTTTTCGTTACTGGGTCACGGACCGGGTCGGCCCAGGATCCGCGTTTGTTTGCCATTTCTAAAAATAAATGGGGAGAAGGAGTTGAGGAAGGGATTCAAACCCGTGTCCTCAACCAGGGAGACTCAAAGCGTTAACCGGCAAGCTAACTATCCATTCTATTATTTTTATTCACTGTTATTGTTAATATACACTATATATTTAAGTTTCAGAAATTAGCATTTATTCCCTTGAATTTAAACCATTTGTAAACTACCATATATTTTTAACACATTCAAAAATTCAATTGAAATACGTCCATTGATTCAACACACAATAGAAAAGATGAATAAAGTCTCATAACAACCAGAATCAATATTCATTTTGCATTAATTGTGTCGCAATTTCTTCTCTTAAACTAGTCATATATGTTTGGTTAGCGGCACTCCCATGCGATTGAATCTCTTCAGCCTCATCCTCGTCATCGTTCCCTTGTTCGTTGGTTTGATCATACTCAGAAAATAGCTCATCACTTAAACCTTCTTTCCGTATGAAGTTGTGAACCGCAAAACATGCAATAACAACGTCTCTTTGAACCTCAAGTGTAAATGGTGCCATTCTTTTCAATATTGGAAAACGTGCTTTCAGGACGCCATAAGARCGTTCAATAACATTTCTAAGTTTTGCATGAGAATGATTAAACTTTTCATACTTGTTCATTGCTCGTCGACGACGAAAATCTCCGAGCCAATATCTAACATTACGATACGGTGCCATAAATCCTCGAGTATTTGTATACGCAGCATCACGTAGGTAATATTTATCTGAAAACAATAAATAAAATGCTTGTTCAAATGAATATAGCAAATATATTACCTGTAAAATCAATAGTATACCTGAAGGAGGAAATGGAAATCCAATATCACCATCTGTTAAAGCTTCAGACAAAATTCTAGAATCATGTGCAATTCCTTCCCATCCGGCAACAACAAATGTAAAAACCATGTTGAAATCACAAATTGCCAGAACATTTTGATAACATTCACCCTTTCCTCGTCCTATATATAAATGTTGCTCTTGAATAAGGACGATAGCATGTATTAAAGTTCCATCCAAGGCGCCAATTGCTCCCTACATTAAAGCTCAGTAGTCAAAATAAATTTAGTAAGGAAAGTTATACAACTATTATTGAATTATTATTTACCTTAAAAATTCGTCGTAACCTTCTATTATTCCCAGGGATGTCTGGATTAGGATTAAATGATGTAGGAACTATGATCTCTTTTGCAAACTCCATCATTTTATCCAACACTTCATGAAAAATTTTATGAATTGTTTGTGTTGAGTGTTGGAACCTGTTTTTCAACACTCTATAACGTTGATTGTGACCTATAATCATCAAGAAGATAGTCATTTTTTCTTCAACCAATATATGTTTGCTATCCGTTAACCAACCTTTTGTTTTAAAGTGATCACATAATCGAATGAAAGCTTCACGGGACATGCGCAACAAGTCAATACATTGTCGATCACTACCTTCAAGTAGCTCATTCGTAAATTGACGTCCAGTCATTGCAAACATATTATCTCTTTTCCTTTTTAAGCGCCTTTGTCGCAAGTAGAACATATATAAAAATACGACGATGAGAACTATAGTGTTGGTATTGTTATTAATGATGATTTGATTATTATCCATGATAAACCTGTTAAAAACATAAATAAAATGTCAAATAGAAGTAAACTTTGATATCAAATGCATTACCAAATAACAACTAGTTCAACATCCAAAACATGTAACCAAATTGTCAAATATCAAACACATAAGCAAATAACATGTTCAAATACAAATCACATAAMRAAGTAACTTGTTCAAATTCCTAAAACTAATCCATRAGCCCCATTCGTCTTGCCGTCCTTGAAATCCATGATGTTAATATATCAGCGTCTAAAGGGATCGACAACCATGTCTCTCTTAACAATGTTGACTGCCCAAAAATGTCAATGGCTGCACCATAAAGAGGACTCCTTTTATCAAGGCAAAGAGTGTCCAACCATTCAAGACAAGCATTTAGGTTTGAGGCTTGTTGTGCAACAAGTGCAATTTGTTGTTCAACAAGTGTGGCTTGTTTTGTAACAAGTGTTTGAAGTGCACCCCTCATTTCTAGAGCCAATTCATCCATGTCGACCTTGGTTTTACTCTTCTTCTTTGGTCTAGATGGAATTGTGCTCGCAATATTGACGGTTGGTCCTTCCTCCTCATCTCCATCCACCTCATTTTCAGTTTCTTGAGTAGTAGGGATATTGGATGTAAATGAYGAAGATGAAATTGTAGTCCTCTCACGKGTTGAACTAGGGGCATARGCACGAGATCYGGTAGCGGAAGTMCCCTCAAACAAAGCTATACACAAATCAKGGTATATCAATGGTGCAGTCTTTAATGTTCGTGCCTTTGGATGTCCCTGCGTCCAAATTATAAKWATTATTATTTATATAAAACTCGTGTTTTTGTCTATAATATCTAAAAAGGTAAAAAAGAATAAAAACTAACCTTAAAGAAATCTTCCCATTCTTGATTAGTTAGGATGAACGTATTCATTTCAAGGGTCATAAATATTCCCTGTTTTATTCCTTAGGTACACCCATCCCGAATACTTTCCCTTCAAATAATCATATTGGTTTTTCAGTTGTTTCTGGGTGAGTTTTACATGGCAAACTTCCTCAAGTTTGGTTGCCACTTTCACCCAAGTCTCCTTGCGAAGACTACCTCCATTTCGACCCACTTTGTGGACCTCTTCTATACAAGTCTCTAGTAATCGTTTGGTAAGTTCGTTTGTCCACTTCACACGCACATTATCATCCATGACTACCAAGCAGAAAAGATAAAAACAAGCATTTAATGACAAGATACCATTTAACCAACTTCAAAGTAATCACAAGCATGATATCAACCMAAAACAAGCCACTAAACATGCAAGAAACAATCAGAAAATTGAAAGAATTACCACAGTTTCAATTTTATTCTAAAAGAACCCATTTGATTTAGATTACAAATACTACATTCAGTGATTAATCATAATCACTGGCTTATAAGCTCCAAAAAGCCAAATAAAACAGGAATATTAGCATCAAAGCAACCAAAATGTTTCAAAATCCAAAAGGGGCAAACAGAAGCAGCATAGTTATGCTCTTCCTTATTCTATCATTCTATCAAGTACATAAATTTTTTACCCCTTTGAAAAATATCCTGCATATGCGGCTAGATATTAGACATCTTCGCTTATACAAGATGGTTGGGTTACTCTTTTCACATAGATTAAAAATAAAGTAAAAGAGTGAAAACATCTAATGAAAAAGCACTGTAGGATGGTAATCATATTTTATGCAGATTATATTTTATAGCAGCAAGTGCAATCACTATTTGATGATAAAATAGAAGCATCTTCTGCTAAAATGTATTTCCATTRCTATGGGCAGCTGCTACATCAGCAAAATATGTTGCAGGATTATGTGAGAACAGGTCAATATACCACTCAACTTTTTCTTTTTTCGCTGATTTGCTAAACTGGCATTGGTATCCAACTATTACTCAATTAAAAGCTGATGAAATGCGCAATTTGATGAAAGAAAATGAAAATTCCGTTGACAAGCTGAGGCTGTTCTGTCTAATCTTGTAAACAGTAAAATCAATTCGGTTCTGCTTAAACCCAAAATTTGGTCTAAACAACTGCAAAAACAAAACACCTGTTTACCTACCTAAAAGGCCAAAACTGGTATACGTCTGCCTCATGTTCTAATTACTTTTAAGTCATTGCAAGCAAACTCCTAGACCATCCACACCATTGACATTAGTAGATGTTAAAGACCTTAACCTGTTCAATCAATAACTTACCTTTGTTTTATCAATTTTCAAATTTGGAAAATCACTTTCTTATACCGGCAGATCACTGAAAAACATAAATTTACCATTTTCCAATTAATATTTTTGAATAATGAGGACATAAAGTATATGTAAATGTAGTTATTTAACAAATTCATGTATGAACAGTTGTCAAGAACTTAAAGCCTCTCGTACATCTACCAATTATTAACAATTATTAGAATTTCAAYGGTATCTTCCAATCAGGTCCAAGGAAAGTGATTGAAATTAATCWAGGGTCCAACATAACAGTAAAGATAATCAAGTGTCCTCAAGTTCACAGCATAACAACACCATAAGAACTAGGATGTCTAATCAAAAGAATTTGGATAAATTCTTGGACAAAATTGTTGTCCTAGACTTAAATGTGTATTTTGGAAAAAAAAAAACACAAATGGTTCTTAAAGATGCATCATGGATTCTTCCCTAAATTCAAAAACAATAGCTTTGGATTCATGTTCAAAGAAGAAGAGGGTCTCTTTGACTCTATCCAACACAAAACAAACCCATGACTCAAATTCATGAAAGAGTACAAGTTATTATTTAATTCACAAACCAAATCTGAAGACAAAAAAGATAGGAGAAACCAACGGTTAGGAAAACTAACGAACATACAAATAGCAAGAATAACAATCAAATATTAATTTGTCATCATCAAAAAGTTTAAGAAGAGCAGGAAGAACATACTAATTGACTAAAATATGAGCATTTACCTCCGAAAATTGAAGTATGAAGTACGGTTGATGCCCCATTTTAGTGGCAGAAAGTTTTACTCAGAGACAAAAGGGAAAACCATAAGAAAGAGGATAATACAGACACCCACGAATTGGATCGTTCGGTTCTTGGATGACAATCCAAAATCTAGTAGAACTGAACAAATCTAATCCATTCCATATGTGTAAAACATGGTTCAGAAGCTTATTGATGGGAATCCTATATTGGGACAAAACATGTTTATGCTGTGGAAGCATCTGAAATGGCTGACTATGCTCAGAAGCTTATTGCTGGGAATCCTATATTGGGACAAAGAATACAGTTTGTGCCATTTCTTAGTACAAGGCAATCTACATGTAATGCTCTATGTCTTATCCTGGGGGACCCTGTCATTAAAGTGCAGGTTATCAAGGGCAAAGTTGAAGATGTAGAATTGCCAGAGAAAGCCGATATATTGATCTCAGAGCCTATGGGTAAGTTCATTATGTCATGTGTCTATTATCATTGTTAATGCTGAACTGATTACATGGTCCATGAGAGAAAAATAGCAACATACAAACACATACAAAACCCCTTATAGGATTTCAACCGTGGGGTTCACATACAAAAACCCYTTATAGGAGGTAAACCCTAAACCATTTTTTGAACCAGGCAAAACAGAAACCAAGCAAGGAGAAAGAAAATCGAGAGATTGAGAGCTTGAGAGATCGAGATGGATACCTTAAATCGAGCGATGAAGAGGTACAAGACGGTAGGCGAGAGATTGAGAGAGAGATCGAGAGGTAGAAGACGGTCGGCGAGAGCTTGAGAGAGAGAGAGATCGAGAGGTAGAAGACACAGCAATGGAGAGGTTAGGGTCGGCGAGAGCTTGAGAGGGTAGCGACACAATAATAAGATCTTTTAAGTGAAAATGTTAGCTCTAAACAATTCAGACATAATCAGATCTTTTAAGTTCTTAATTGGAAAAAAAACAAACGCACTTAATACCCTAAGGTCTGACCGATTCAGACATAAGAGGGTATTAAGTGATTTTTTTGTAAAAACAAACAGGGCCTAAGGGTGTGTTTACTTGAGGCTTAATGAGCTTAATCAGTAAATGGGCTTATTCGTACAGCCAAAATGATGTGTTTACTTTGGGCTTATTCGCACAGAAAGGGGCTTATTCGCACAGATCAAAAACAACGCTTGTCCCCATTAAGCCCAAAAAAAGACCCTCATACCCTTGGCCATGAACCCTAGCGTATCTTCTTCCTCAAAACACTCCCTCCCTATCAACGATYGTGAACCCTAGGTATCTTCTTCCTCGGCCATGAACCCTAGCGTATCTTCAAATCGATTGTTGTTGGGTACCATCTGCTTGCTTCAATCGACGCCCTCTTCTCCTCCAAAGAACCCTAATCGGCCCGATTGCTCTCTTCTTCTCCATGACAGTCGATGCTCTCTTCTTCTCTATCGACAAATCGACTTCAAGTTCCATATCGATTTCATGAGTTTGTTCGATTTCATGTTTGCTCGATTTCTGTTTGCTCGATTTATGTTTGCTTGCTTGTGTTCGATTTCATGCTTGTTGGATTTCTGTTTGCTCGATTTCTGTTTGATGGTTCGATTTCTGTTTGTTTGCTTGTGTTTGNTGTTTGCTTGCTTGTGTTCGATTTCATGCTTGTTGGATTTCTGTTTGCTCGATTTCTGTTTGATGGTTCGATTTCTGTTTGTTTGCTTGTGTTTGATTTTTGTTTGCTTGCTTGTGTTCGATTTCATGCTTGTTGGATTTCTGTTTGCTCGATTTCTGTTTGATGGTTCGATTTCTGTTTGCTTGCTTGTGTTCGATTTCATGCTTGTGTTCGATTTCTGTTTGCTCGATTTTTGTAATTGATACATTGTTACAGATATTGATGGTTATGATTTCTTCCCTTCCATTCTTCACTCTGTTAAAATCAAACATATTTCATTCTCTATGGCAGCATACAGATTATCAGCTGTTCATTCTATTTTATTCTTAGGGGTAAATTAGTCATTTATGTTATTCAAACTATTGATTCAGATAGAAAAGTAAACAGCAACATAAATTTATCCAGACAGACAAATTTATCCATACAGAACTTAATAGAAAAATTGGTAAACAGCCCCTAAGTGTGTTTGTATTTTGTAAAATGCAAACTTTGACCCCATTTTGATTATTTATCCCTTTTAGTTACCAAAATGACCATACAATGTGGAAATCGGTATTTTAGCGATACTTTATGTATTTGCTTCATAAATTACCGAAATGATCCAATGTCTTGGGAATTAGTATGTAAGTGTTATTTTAAATCTAATCCTTATGAAATTACCAAAATGACCCTACAATGTGGAAATCGGTATTTTAGCGATACTTTATGTATACGCTATATAAAATTACCGAAATGACCCTATGTCTTGGGATTGGTATCTAAGTTCTATTTTGAATAAAATCCTTATGAAATTACCAAAATGACCCTACAATATGAAAATCGGTATTTTAGCGATACTTTACATATTTTCCTTATAAATTACCGAAATGACCCTATATCTTGGGAATTGGTATCTATGCTTTATTTTGATTATTATCCTTATGAAATTACCAAAATGACCTCACAATTAGGGAATCGGTATTTTAACAATACTTTGAGTATTGCTTAATAAAATTACCAAAATGCCCCTACGATTGGGATTGGACTTTTTAAGCACAGTTTTAATATTCGACTTATGAAATATATTAAGAATGTTTTAAATTAGGGAATTGGTTAAAGTTATACCTTTGGTATTCGGCTTCTTAAGATTTACCAAAATGCCCCTAGACTTGAAAAATTGGTATTCTAAACATTATTTCGAATATTAATTAGATTGAACTTTAAAGTTATGGAATGACCGTTATTTATATGTGTGTGACATGTTCTCATCGACACAGGTGGGTAGTTAGAGAATACCTAGGGGCGCGAGACAACTCTCTCTAAGGAAAACTTTCCGCCGGGGCCTAACATCAAAGGCGCAGGTTGATCTCACTGGCTTGTTTATCCAGCTAGCTTTTCCCCATGGCGTGGGGGTTGCTTTCCCTATGTCATAGTCCTTCTTTGAAATACGAGGCCCAGAAAGTCCGCAAAGTTAAGGTTTTGTATGCCACTTCTCATTCTTTGCAGCAACTTATTTGAATATCGGTGTAAAGGCAACTCCCGAAATAGGATTTGATAAAGATCTTTGGGGAAACCGCTAAAAAGAGATTGAACATGTGAGACGAGTCCGTGAAGGTGCAGAGTAGTCAAGCTAAAGAGGAAAAAAAGCAAGAAGCTGTTGTTACTACCGTACTATCAAGAGGATTAGCAGCCAAAGGTATCTATCCAGCAGTAGATCCTTTAGATTCAACGTCAACTATGCTACAACCCCGGATCGTTGGTGAAGAACATTATGAAACTGCACAACAGGTTAAGCAAACTTTACAATATTTTTACTAATTGAGTTATAGAGGCAATAAAGAGTCGCAGTAATCTTAAGGGTTGCAAAATTATATGGAAAGAAAGGCAAGATATATACTAGTTTGGGATTGATGTATCACCAAGTGCACTCGCAACATATGGTCTAATCTGCACATCCTTGGAAGGTCGTTCAATTCAGTAGTGTTGTATAAAGCTACTGATATAGCAATGTTCACTGCACTTTGTTATTGAAATCCAACCTGATGTTGCATCCATACTATTTTTTTATTATTGTTAAATTTCAGTACTTAGTTACCAACTCTCTTAAAGTTACTTGCTCTCTGAAGCTTTATTGCTTCCAAAAACTCCTTTCAGAAATCTCGTTTTAAAGTTAATTTTTGTGACTCTCTTTGAATAAAAAAACTCTATGGAACGATATTTGGTATTACTCACCATTATTAATTGCTTTGGACGATACTTGTAAGTCATGTATACTTGCATGATTTAGTTGTTAATATAGCCTTTTGAGGGTATAGATCTCCACAAACTAGTAAGACCCTACCATTTCATAACTGAAACACTAATCACTCTAGCAATTTGCACATAATGATAAAATGATCCAGAGTTTCAGACGCTTCTTCACAACATGGACAAAGGACCTCAATCTAAATCAATACCTCAATTATTCAAAGTAACACAAACTGGAAGTCTACTATGGAGTACCTGTCATACGAAGATGTTGACTTTTATTGGAAGAAGATTGTTCCATCGAGTTTCTGGATGGAAACGACTGTATTTGAGACTTGTGTTGTCTACTAGAGTCTTCAACTTCTTGACTGAAATTCTCTGTTTTCATTGAAAAGCTACCACCACATGTCCTGCGCTCATCAAAAGGATGAATGTTTGTAGTAAGAAATCAATCAACCAACTAGGTTTTAGCTCAACCTTTAAGGTATCTAGACCAATTCCACACCCAAACCCACATACCCTTATTACCAATGACCTCTATTCATCACGGATACCCCATTTCTTTTTCCAAGTTAAACAATCTCGAAAATCGATCACTTAATTGTATTTTCTACCATTTGTCCAACCAAAATGAGATAAATTCACCACCCTGGCTTCTTGAAGAAAGAAGAGATAAAATCTTCACCATACATATCTAAAGCCCGACCCAAATATATGATGTTTCCCCAAGTATTTCCTCTTCCTCTAGATTTATTATTCCCTTCGTGATCCAAACCCCCATATGCCCCATACAAACTGTTGATAACCATAGGTGGCGTTTGGTTCGCAGATTCTAGAGGAATATGATGGATTTGGAATGTTGAATTCAATTGAACAAATTCCATTCCCTCGTTTGGTTCATTCTTTTTCACGAAAGGAATCTTCAAAATCCTACAAATTTCTCAAATAAAGGAATTTAACATCCCTTAGCAACTATATGGTATTTTGATGGAATGGAATCTTTACCTTCATTATACCAAATATGCCCTTAACCTAATATACTCTAATCTCATAAAACTTAATATGGCCATCGTCGACCACCTCTCGACCACTATTGATCTGAACCACCGTCGACCACCACCACCGACTACCACCTTTCTGAACCACCGTCGACCACTACCGACCACCACCACTGACTACCACCGGTTTGAACCACCGCTGACCACCACCCCCGACTACCACCGGTCTGAACCATCGTCGACTACCATGGATCTAAACCACCACCGCCGACCACCACCACCGATCTGAACCACCGTCGACCACCACCACCGACTACCACGGCCGATCTGAGCCACCACTGATTTGATTCACTGACAATATAAACCACCGCCGATAACCGCCATCTGAACTACCATGGACCACCACCGATCTGAACAACCATTGACCACCACCATTGACTACCACTGATCTGAACCATCGTCGACTACCACCAATATCAACCACCGTCGACCACTACCACCGATCTCAACCACCGTTGACCA
This sequence comes from Cynara cardunculus var. scolymus, assembly GCF_001531365.2. NCBI lineage: Eukaryota > Viridiplantae > Streptophyta > Magnoliopsida > Asterales > Asteraceae > Cynara > Cynara cardunculus. Next base: position 45,490,679 of record NC_037528.1, read on the forward strand.
CCACCACGAACTACCACCGATCTGACCATCGACGATCTGAGCCACTACTGATATGATTCATCGTCAATTTGAACCATCATCGATAACCGCCATCTAAACCACCATGGACCACCACCGATCTGAACCACTGTTGACCATCACCATCTGAACCACCACGGACCACCATCGATCTAAACCACCGCCAACTACTACCGATCTGAAGCACCATCGATCTAAACCACCATTGGCCATCACCGATATGATCAATCATCGATCTGAACCACATCTAACCATCGTCACCTGAACCACAACGAACCACCATCGATCTATATCACTGCCAACCACCGACGACTACCATCGATCTAAATCACCATCGAACACTACCGACCACCATCGATTTGAACAACCACCACCACCGCCACCACCTATCTGAACCACCGCTAACCACCTCCATCTAAACCACTGCAGACCACCATCGATCTGAATCACTACGGACCAACACCATCTGAACCACTGTGGACCACCACCGATCTGAACCACCGCCGACCACCGTTGATTTAGTAACGTCGTTTGGCTTATGATTATATTTGGGTTGTGTATTTTATATTTTTTTTACATATTAAATAATTATTTTATTAAAGTATTTTTAGTTTTTAAAAAAATATTCAAAAAAGGGCATTTTGGTCATTTACCAATATTTTATTCCAATTCTAAAGCTGCATTATGTGAACCAAACAGACATATTCCAATTCCTTAACAGATTCCATTCCAATGTCTGCCAACCAAACAAGTGGTCAAACCAAACAACATTCCATTCCAATTCCTTTAACAGATTTATTCCATCCAAAAACATTCTGCGAACCAAACGCCACCTTAACCTACAACGATTTTTTTTTTTTTTTTTTTTGCAGTTTGAACACAACACCACCACTTACCTAATAAAGCATAGTTCATTGTCTTTAGACTCCTTATACCTGATCTCCCAAATTCTAGATATGAAAGAATTAATCCAAGCTAATTTTACCCCTCTCGAACCTCCCCAAAAGAACTCTCTTTCGACTCTTTTGAGAAAATGAATCACGCTCGACAATGCATAAAACATCGAAAAAAAAGTACAATGGAATGCTTCCAAGAACCGACTTTACATAGGTTAATCTGCTACCGAAAAACATGGTTTTGGCATTCCAATACACCGATATCTTTTTAAATTCTCGACCACAGGTAGCCAGTTCATTATACACCTCATGTTTGCACCAATCGACAAACCCAAATGAGAGGATGAGAAAGATTCGGTTATGCATCCCAACCGAGCAATCATGTTTTCCACATAACTTAGCAACAAGCTAACACCGAATAACTTGTTTTTATTGAAATTTACCTTCAAGCCCTGAAAAAGTGATGTCATCAGCATATTGCAGATTTGATACCTCGACCTCATCTTTTCTCACGTTAACTCATTTGAAAATTCCTATTGACACCACTTCTTCATTGCTACATTTAACCCTTTTGCTGCAATAATAAAGAGGACGGGGATAACTAGTCCCCCTGTCGTATCCTCTCGACATTTGAAACTCTTTTATAAGAGACCCGTTAAAGAGTAGAGACATGAAAGTTGTTCGTAAACACACTTCTATCCAACTACACCATTTTTTCCCCAAAGCCCATATGTCTCATGATGTCTATGAGGAAATCCCAATTGATACTATGGAAGGTTTTTTCAAGGTCCACTTTAAAAGTTAAAATAATTTATTCCTTTTTTTAATGTAGCCCATCATTTCGTTTGCAATCAAGACTCCATCTAGAATGAACATGCCTTTAATGAAGGCATTTTGGGCCTCCCTGATCACTTTTCTAATAACTATTTTGCATCTCTCTGCAAAGTTTTGGCTATTATTTTCTAGTAGCAATCAATCCATCTGATTGGTTATAATCCTGAGCATCGATTGGGTCCACATGTTTTGGAATTCAAGTCCCAAACGATGAGTTACAGCCTTTGCTAATTCCACCTATGGCCCAAAACCAGTTAAAAGCTTTCAACAAATCATCCTTTATGGTAATCCAAAATTGTTTGATGAATTTCAAATTGAAATCATCTAGCCCCGTAGCTTTAAATCTACCAAACTCTCTTATAGCAGCCTAAACCTCTGATCGCTGGCGTGCTAACACACCACAAACAACAATCAGGACCAAAAGCAAATATACAAATAGTTCCAATATCGTATTTCAAGTAATAAAAGTGGTACAAGTACCAGATATCGTCCACAGGGATCATAGTAAAAGTTTAAAAGAAAGTAAAGTTAAGGAAATGATTTCAGAAGGCGAATTCGAAAACTTTGATTTGAACAGAGTTACCACAACTAAAAATTAACGGAAGATAACAGATAATAAAAACAAGCTAGGGTGTATGACTTTTCGGGTGAGATGTAAATATTATTTCTAGTCGACCAATGCTATCAAAATGCTACAGCATGAAACCATGCTGACAGATTGCTACAACATTCAATCAGTAATAACTATTTTCACCAATTATTTTGAAGGTATTCCTCTCGGACTTCACCAATGCACTAATATTATAGCTTTCAACCCATATCTCTATGAGGTATCCAGACCAGTGAAAGTGACAAATGGTGTCTACAAAATATATGGATAAACAAATCTCTTTGTTAAAAATTACTCTCTTGAGTGGATTCCCATATCATTCAAGTTGACGTGTTCTGAATGGGTCATCTCTGAGTCCATTCCACTTTAACACTTCAGAGTGATCAACCCTTCGAGAATTAACAACTTAGAAAATACAGACAACAAATCTCTTTTTAGCAACTCTCTCAAGTCTACTTCCCATATCATCCAAGTTGACGTGCAATCAATGGCTCAGCTTAGAGTCCA
>NC_037528.1:45493643-45503113 GCF_001531365.2 Cynara cardunculus var. scolymus
GAGTTATACGAGAAAGAATGAAAGCGGCACAAGATCGACAAAAATCATATGCGGATAAACGGAGGCGACCAATTGAGTTCAACGTGGGTGATATGGTCATGTTGAAGGTATCGCCTTGGAAGGGAGTTTTGAGATTTGGTAAGCAAGGTAAACTAAGTCCTCGTTTTGTTGGACCCTTCAAGATACTTGAGCGAGTGGAAAAGCAAGCTTATCGTTTAGAGCTGCCAGAAGAACTCTCCGATATTCATGACGTTTTCCACGTTAGCTATCTAAGGAAATGCTTGGGTAAGCATGAGGAGACCGTTCCTTTGKYMGAGVTCAAGTTGGATAAAAGATTGAGGTACATAGAAGAACCCGAGGCCATTCTTAATGAAAGAACCGTTAATCTACAAAACAAGATCGTAGATTTGGTTCTTGTTAAGTGGAAGCATCACCGTGGTCCGAATTGGACGTGGGAGAACAAAGATGAAATGAAGGCTAAGTATCCGGAGTTATTTGAGAGACCTTGATTTCGAGGACGAAATCCTCAAAAGGAGGAGGTATTTGTAACATCGACTTTTCGGGTATGGTTTTGAGCATTGGGTTTTAACAATGGAATCTTTTATTGGAGCTTGTAGGTTACCTCGTTTCGGAAGCATAGGCGAAAACCTCATCGAAAACGGAGTCCCGAGCAAAAAGTTATGCAATTTTTTTAGTGTTTTAAAAATAAAAAAAAAACCCAGCTCGGGTTTAAGACGTGAAAACCCCCCAAAACAACCCCATTTTACCCATTTTCAACCCCGTTCTCTCTCAAAATCAGTCTCGGTGTTCTAAGGTGCGATTACACACACTTGGGAGTTAATCTATCCCTGAATCAAGTGTTTTATCAAGATTCTTGAAGGATTTGTAGATAAATCAACGGTAAAACTCATCTCCTATCTTGTTTTCGATGTAGGGCATAATTGATTAGTTTTGAGTCCATGCATGTGATGATTTAGTAATGAAATCATRAAAATATGTTAAGTTTAAGTGTTATTAGGTGTTAGTATGTGAAATCCATGGATGGATTGTGAGATTTCTTGAAAAGTATGATGTTAGCTCAAGAACAAGTGTTGACTTTTAGGAGTCAATTTGAGATACAATGAGATTAGTAGGAATTGATGTTATAATCATGGTTTATCATTGGTTTATTGTGGAATTTGGTAAAAAAAAAATAAGTGAAACTATGAATTTGGGACTTATTGGGCTAGTATTGGTAATTTTTTGGATGGAAATAGGTGTTTTGAGCATTTGATAAGATGATTACAGCCCTGTTTTTGGAAACTCATAGAAAATCATAGAAAATTCGAAAAACTATGAATAAATAGGCCCTAGAAAGGCAAGAGAAAGGGCTACAACTTATCTTTAGATCTGAATTGGTGATTTTGAGTTTTAAAGGGGTAAAACAGCTCTGCAAGTTGAGTATTTATATTGAAATCCAAAGTAGAGTACCTTAATCGAAATAAGGTTTGAGTVAGTTCTTGTTGTGCTTCACTAATGAGACTTTGAATATTTATATCTTCCAGGGATTGTTTGAGCTTGTATGGAAGTCTTGGAAGTGGTTTTCCAACTTTGATTTGGAAAATAGGATTCGACCACTTGGTTTGACATTCGGTTTAATTCAACCGAATTCTAATGTGAGTTTACTTGGATATATGCCTATTATGTGCTCTATAGGTGTAGGTGTTACCCATATTGTAATCATAATTGTTGTTTCATTGTTACTTTTATTCTATGTTGTATCATTCCTTATATAGACAATATTTACATGATAATTGAATGTCATACCAAAGAGGCCTCTATCATACCAAAGAGGCCTCTGTCATACCAAAGAAGCCTCTGTCATACCAGAGAGGCCTCTGTCATCGAAAGAGGCCTCTGGTCATTCAGACTTAGTCATTTTAGCACAACATCTTCAGATCTTCCATCCTTGTTCCGATTGCTTGATAAAACTTTTAGAATAATTAGAATCAATTTTTGGTCCTAACATTGTCCATGTGTTGGGCATCGGTTGTCGGACACCTTTGGATCCGGTTGAGACAACCGGAGGGGCTGTCCCTACTCATCTGTCCGGGGATGGAGGACGGTTATTGCAGGAAGATGAGTAGAGGGTTTGTACACCATCCGAGAGTGGACGGATACGGATTGGTCGGTCAAACCTAACAATTTTCTGTTGTTTTAATTTAAATTGTTGGTTAAGGTATTAATTGTGCATAGCGTGATTTTGATTATTGAAGTGTTTGCGTTATGARTTCATCTGATTGTCCTTGTTATTTCCTTGAAATTCTATATCTCGTTAACTCAAACTTTTGATGAATATTGCCTCTTTTACTTCTAGATTTTTTTTTCTTTTCTTATAAATGTWCTTATATGAGTCATGATGTGCATGATATCCATTTAAACTCACTAAGCTTTGTTAGCTTATCCTTTTAGTGGTAAACCTTTCAGGAAAAGAAGCTAAGAGTAAAGGAAAAGCTGTAGATAGTTGAGGATTCGTGTTGGGATYGAAGACTGTCATATTTTGGCTTACGGTAGTATATACTTTCGGTCCTTTAGATGTAAATGTTGATCCAAAACTTATCTTTTGGTGGCAAATATATATATGTATCCCGTATTTTGTTGAGGTTGAAATAGAAATTTTGCTCAAGATCTATCCGTCAATCTGTGGTTCGGTAACTGGTGTGTTACAGGTATGGATATCTAAACTTATTCTTAACCATGAAATGTAATCCTAAATGGCCATAAATTAAAAGATTTCTTAAAGACACCATGCTAAATTGAGAAGACAAGCCTGATATTCTTTGTCATTTATTTAAGATCAAGCTTGATGCACTTATTAAATAGTTGAAAGATAGTGCATTATTCGGTAAAGTTCAGGCAGGTATGTTCAATTTATGATAACAGTTTTAACAAATTTTTTCATACTTCGATTTTGTCTTTTTTAATTTAAATTTTGACTTTTTTGTAGTTGTTTATACATTTGAATTTCAAAAGCCTGGTTTGCCTCATAGTCATATATGTCTATTTATGCACTCTGATTTCAAGCTACCTATTGTTGAACAAATTCATCCTATTATCTCAGGTGAGATCCTAGACAAAAACAAAGATCTAGATTTGTACTCACTTGTAAAAGAGTTCATGATCCATGGATCTTGTGGTGAAGAGAACATTAATTGTCCCTGCATGATTGATAGAAAGTGTTCAAAAAACTATCCGAAAAGATTTTCTGAACACACTTCCATTGATGTTAATGGTTATATTTTATATCGCAGACGAGATGATGGGGGTTTTATTAAGAAGTCAGGTGTTAAACTAGATAACAGAAATGTCGTTCCATATAACAAACATCTTTTGAAAAGATATCAAGCACACATTAATGTTGAGTGGTGCAATTAGGCTTCTTCGATCAAATATTTGTTCAAATATATCAACAAAGGTCCGGATAGAGCTACTGTTGTTGTAGAAAATAGTAATGATGAGGTTACTATTAATGTTGTTGATGAGATAAAGGAATATTATGACTGTAGATATGTATCTGCATGTGAAGCTTCATGGCGTATTTTTGGTTACGATGTTCATTACAGAACTCCTTCTATTTTGAGACTTCCTTTCCATTCCTGGAGAACAACAAGTGGTATTTGGTGCTGAAGATGGTATTGAAAATGTCATAAATAGGCCATCTGTGGCGTCTTAAATGTTCTTAGCTTGGATGAATTGTAACGAAATTTATCAAGAAGCACGAGAACTCACTTACGTTGAATTCCCTACAAAGTTTTTGTGGAAACTGGAAGAGCGACGTTGGGATCGAAGGAAAAAAGGCTTCTCAATTGGACGAATTCATTCAGTTTCTCCTACTTTAGGAAAAGCATATTATTTAAGAATTATTTTGAATAAGTGAAAGGTCCTAAATCATTCGAAGACATTCGTACAGTAAATGAAAATATATTTCCTACTTTTAGAGATGCATGTTTTGCTCTTGGGCTTTTAGATGATAACAAGGAATATATTGATGCCATTGAAGAAGCAAATTTAACCGCATCTGGTTTTTATTTACGCTTCTTATTTGCAACCATGTTGATTTCATATAGGTTTGGCAAAAAAAAACATGGCAATACTTAGCAGATGGCAGTCTTTACAATCAACGAATTACATTAAAGTCTCCAAGTATGTTAATTATATATTATAAGTATATATTTATACAGTTATTATTTAAATACTAAATAATTTATTGTTTTTGTATTTGTTAACTATTATGTTCTTTNGTCTTTACGGCAAAGTTGAGCTTCCAAAAGAAAAAGAAATGTCTACAATTTATGTAAATCTTTTCCGTTGTGAAGATTCAAAAAGCAAGTACTTCATGAAGAACATTCATCGTTATAATTCAATGTTTTCATTTACCTCAATGGGTGGGAAAGTCGATTCATCCATTAATAGTAGTAATGCTCCATATATATACATGCTTAACGGTCAAAATTACCATAGAATGAGCAGTCTTTTATCACCAAATGGATCCAAACCAAAATTCTCTCAACTATACATATATGATACTGAGAATGAAGTCTCAAATAGACATAGTTTTTTTCGGTATATATTCATCCTTATACTTCTTAATAAATTTATTTGAATTCCCTAATATGGTTATATTAATGGTTACTTTTATTTTATATTTTTTATGATGTAATTAGTGAACAAAAAGAAGGGTCTACATCAAATTCTGATTTCCTTGATGTTGAGATTATACAATATTTGAAGAACATACTAGATGCCCAAAATGTTTTGGTCAAGTCTTATAGAATGGCAAGAGATTGTTTCCAATGCAACCCTAATGTGAAGCTAAACTTACGACTTATTGGAAGACGGGAAAAGGATGGAAGAACATAAAACCTTCCAACTGCTTCATAGGTTGCAACTTTAATTGTTGGAGATGATGGTGGTACGATTGAAAAGAGAGATATCATTGTAAAACATCAAACGGGTTATCTACAACAAATAAGTGAATTACATCCTTCTTACCTTCCTCTTCAATATCCATTGTTGTTTCCATATGGAGAACATGCTTACAGAGTTGACATTCCCCATAGAGAGATAACATCTTCAAGCAAAAGTAAAAGACCAACTGTAACAATGAGAGAGTTCTTCGCCTTCAAACTTCAAGATAGGGTAAATATGTTTTCATTAATTCTCAATGCAAGGAGGCTTCTGCAGCAATTTATAGTTGATGGTTATACAATGATTGAAAGTGAGAGACTGCATTACATACGTAAGTAACATAAAGTTTGAAGGTGCGAGACTTATGATAATTTACGTAATGTACAAGAGCAAGGAGAGTCAGATGCTTCAAACATTGGACAACGTGTTATATTATCTTCTTCTTTACCAGTGGTGCTCGCTACATGATGCAAAATTATTTGGATGCAATGCCCCTTTGTAAGTGGTATGAATATCCAGGCTTATTCTTAACCATGACATGTAATCCTAAATGGCCAGAAATTAAAAGATTTCTTAAAGACACCATGCTAAATCCAAAAGACAGGTATGATATTCTTTGTCATTTATTTAATATCAAGCTTGATGCACTTATTAAAGAGTTGAAAGACAGTGCATTATTCGGTAAAGTTCAGGCAAGTATGTTGAATTTATGATAACGATTTTAACAAAATTTTCATAGTTATATTTTAATTTTATAATTTAAATTTTGACTTTTTTGTAGTTGTTTATACAATTGAATTTCAGAAGCATGGCTTGCCTCATAGTCATATATGTCTATTTATACACTCTGATTTCAAGCTACCTACTGTTGAACAAATTCATCCTATTATCTCAGCTGAGATCCCAGACAAAACCAAAGATCTAGATTTGTACTCACTTGTAAAAGAGTTCATGATCCATATCCCTGCATGATTGATAGAAAGTGTTCAAAAAACTATCTGATTTTTTTCTGAACACACTTCCATTGATGTTAATGGTTATCCTATATATCGCATACGAGATGATGGATGTTTTATTGGGAAGTCAGGTGTTAAACTAGATAACAGAAATGACTTTCCATATAACAAACATCTCTTGAAAATATATCAAGCACACATTAATGTTGAGTGGTGCAATCAGACTTCTTCGATCAAATATTTGTTCAAATATATCAACAAAGTTCTGGATAGAGCTACTGTTGCTGTTGTAGAAAACAGTAATGATGAGGTTACTATTAATGTTGTTGATGAGATAAAGGAATATTATGATTGTAGATATGTATCTACATGTGAAGCTTCATGGCGTATTTTTGGTTACGATGTTCATTACAAGACTCCTTCTGTTTTGAGACTTCCTTTCCATCTTCCTGGACAACAACAAGTGGTATTTGATGCTGAAGATGATATTGAAAATGTCATAAACAGACCATCTGTGGCGTCTTCAATGTTCTTAGCTTGGATGAATTGTAATGAAATTTATCAAGAAGTATGAAAACTCACTTACGTTGAATTCCCTACAGATTTTGTGTGGAAACTAGAAGAGCGACATTGGGATCGAAGGAAAAAAGGCTTCTCAATTGGGTGAATTCATTCAGTTTCTCCTACTCTAGGAGAAGCATATTATTTTTAAGAATTCTTTTGAATAAAGTGAAAGGTTCTAAATCTTTTGAAGACGTTCGTACATTAAATGGAAATATATTTCCTACTTTTAGAGATGCATGTTATGCTTTTGGGCTTTTAGATGATGACAAGGAATATATTGATGCCATTGAAGAAGCAAATTTAACCGGATTTGGTTTTTATTTACGCTTCTTATTTGCTGATTTCAAACAGTCTGTCTAGCCCAAAGGTTGTTTAGCGAAAAACATGGCAATACTTAGCAGATGGCATTCTTTACAATCAACGAATTGCACTAAAGTCTCCATGTATGTTAATTATCTATTATAAGTATAGATTTATACAATTATTATTTAAACACTAAATAATTTATTGTTTTTGTATTTGTTAACTATTATGTTCTTTCTTAAATTGTTTTTTAGTTTTAATTTTTATGTAATGATTGTTTACATTTACATTATATTTTTTACAGATTTATCTCTCAATAAAGAACAAGTGAAGAACCTAACATGTTTGAAATTGAAAAGATTTTACTTTGTAATAATTCCACCCTAAGAAAATTCACACTATGCCTTATCCTGATAATGATTCTTTCGAATATTCAAACAATCATTTGATTACGAAGAAGCTAGATTATAACATAGATAATCTATACGATGAATTTCAGGAGCTTCTAACTGCTCTAACAAATGAGCAAAGAGGTGTTTATGACGATATCATGACAGTTGTTGAAAATAACAGAGGTGGTGTGTTTTTTGTTTATGGGCATGGCGGAACAGGTAAAACATTTTTATGGAAGACATTAGTTGCATCAATAAGATCTAAAGGAGAAATTGTTTTAAACGTTGCTTCCAGTGGTATTGTTTCTTTACTTCTTACTGGTGGCAGGACAGCACACTCTCACTTTCAAATCCCTCTAATAATTAATGAAGATTCTCTTTGTCACATAAAGCCAGACAGTGATGTTGCGAAGTTAATAAAAAATACTACTTTGATTATATGGGATGAGGCACCAATGGTTCATAGGCATGCATTTGAAGCATTGGATAGAAGTATGAACGTATTTTCAATAGTCGACGCATTAGTGACTCACAAATGCTATTTGGCGGCAAGGTAGTTGTTTTTGGAGGAGATTTCAGACAAATTATGCCGGTTATTCCCAACGCAAGTAGACGACATTGTTAATGCGTCATTAAGTTCATCTTACATTTGGAAAAAATGCAAAGTCCTAAGGTTAACTAAGAACATGAGGTTAACTGTTAACAGTCAATCTTCTGAAATTGAACAGACAAGGGTTTTTGCAAACTGGATTTTGGACTTAGGAGAAGGCAAGGTTGGTAGTGATAATGATGGTGAGGCAGTTGTTGATATACTTCATGATCTTCTCATTACCGATTCAATGGATCCTATATCTGCATTAATTCAATTTGTCTATCCTTCAATTCTTGTAAACATCAAGAATTCATCTTATTCTCAAAAAAAGGCAATTCTTGCACCAAAACATAAAACATGAAGTCGTTCAAGAAATAAATGACCATTTGCTATCATTGTTCCCAGGAGATGAAAAGGAGTATTTAAGTTCATATAGCCTATGTGAATCAGAGCAACTTCACGACCAGTTTGATAAAATTTTGTACTCTCCTGATGTCTTAAATGGTCTTAAATTATCAGATTTACCAAACCATAAGATATTACTAAAAGTCGGTGTTCCAATCATGTTACTCAGGAATATTGATCAGAAATCTGGATTATGTAATGAAACTAGACTACGGGTGTTATTTTTGGGAAATCGGGTTATAGAAGCAGAGATTATATCTGAAAGAAATATTGGAAGCCGGACATTTATTCCAAGAATGTCTTTGACACCTACAGACAAAAGGATTTCATTCAAATTTCAAAAGAGACAATTTCTAGTTGTTGTATGTTATGACATGACCATAAATAAATGCCAAGGACAGTCATTATCTAAGGTTAGTTTATTTCTAAGACAATCGGTCACCTATGGTCAGCTATATGTTGCTTTATCTAGAGTTAAAAGCAGACAAGGTTTAAAAGTATTAATTATAGATGATGATGGTATTATTAGCAATAGAACAAAGAATGTTGTATATAAAGAAGTATTTAGTAATTTATGATATGTGGTTGTTATTCTATTAATATTTAACTACTTACCTTTGCCTAATTTCTTTTACGTTTTGTTATAAATTTTGTTTTACAAGTTCTTAATATTTACTCATATTATTATTAATTGTTTATAAAATACATACTGCTTTCATTTAATTCTTGTAAAATATCCCGTGTAATACATGGGTTCGAACCTAGTATATATATATAGGGGCCAATTTAAGGGAGAACTAATTAGTTTGTGGTAACTGTGAGATCCAATCTCAACCACAAATCAACGGATAAATTAGGAAATTAATAATTATGGTAGTTTGAGTTAAAATTATAATTAGAGGGCATTTTAGGTATTTTTAAAAAACTCCTCTCTCATCTCTCCGACCTCCAATCTCCGGCCTTCGGTGAACATTAATCCGGCAGGTACCAAGTAATTTCAAAGATACACAATGTGATACATTGTGATCTACTGTGATACCAACTATGATACCAACTCAAACCTTAAAAACAAAATATACACAATGTGATACCCATTGTGATATACTGTGATACTGATTTCACCGGAAGCCGGAGATTGGAGGTCTGAGAGAGGGGAGAGGAGTTTTTAAAAAAATACCTAATATGCCCTCTAATTATAATTTTAACTCAAACTATCATAATTATTAATTTCCTAATTTATCCGTTGATTTGTGGTTGAGATTGGACCTCACAGTTACCACAAACTAATCAGTTCTCATTTGATTAGGCCCC
>NC_037528.1:45503558-45510397 GCF_001531365.2 Cynara cardunculus var. scolymus
ATATGAAACAATTTCATAACCACATATGAAACAACTTCATCAAAAAAAGTATTATATGAAATAATTACACAAGATTAACAATTTCATGAAAAAATTTCATAAAATTAACGACGGATAAGAGTAGTTTTTATGGTTTTTACAAATTGGAGTGGTTTTCATTTGATCGCTCATATATATATATATATATATATATATATATATCATAATAAATCTCATAACGTACTCACCTTGATTGTTCTTAACTTTAATACACCTTTCTAATATATGTTTTTAATTTGAGTCGCCTTTGAATCCATCTTGATAATTCCATTGCATTGATATGTACTACGTGCGTTTCTATTTCTTAAGTAATAAGTTTTGTTTTATAGTTATATGATATATAATCTATACTTATAATAAATAAGTAACTTGGGTGATACGTGAGTCGGGTTTTTTGTTTTTTCCGCCTAAACACGTATCTAGACACAATTTACATTAGTGGTTCAATTAGACTCATTTAAATGTATCTAGACACAATTTACATTAACAGTTCAATTATACTCATTTGATTGACATGTGTCATCTTATTCAATCAATCCCACTAATTTATGATGCAATTGATTTTATTCTTAGGTTAATTAATTCGTATGGTAACTAATTCCCGAAAAAAAAAATGTTGTTTTCTAAGTTTAAATTCAATTTACTGATATAGTTTCATTTCAAAATTCAATTTTATTCTAAATTCAATTACTGAATCATAATTATTTCAAGAGAACAAGTCTGAAGTCATTCTTCAGAGTTAGCTCATCCGAACTCTGGAGTCTGAACTCTGATGTCTTCTTTTTCAGATTTAAAAGTATGAACTCTGAAGTCTTTTTTTAGACTTAGAAAAAGAAGTATGAAATCTTCTTTTTCAGACTTAGAAATCTGAATTCCGAAGTCTTTTACAAGTCTGAAGAGTCATTCTTCAGAGTTACCTCACCCGAATTCTGAAGTCTTTTTTTTAGACTTAGCTCACCCGAACTCTAAAGTCTGAACTCTAATTTAATGGGATTGATTTTATTTTTTTTTAGTTATTTCAAGAGTACAAGTCTGAAGAGTCATTCTTCAGAGTTATTTCCAGAGCACAAGTCTGAAGAGTCATTCTTCAAAGTTAACTCAACCGAACTCTGTAATCTTCTTTTTCATATGGAGCACCATGCAGAGCCTCTGCATAGTGCATGCAGAGCTTCTGGCTTGCCTATACAGAGCTCTAAAGTCTGAAGAGTTTTACTTCAGAGTAATTTCAAGAGTACAAGTCTTGTAATAAACTTATCTAGACTTTGAAAATAAGTCTTCAAGACTTAGACTTAGTCTTGTGAGCCAAAACCCCTCTGGTTGGTTTGGCTTTTGGATGGCTTTGCTTCTGGTTATTTATTTGAACCTTGGAAAAATATTCCAATCCATCATAAAGGAACCAGGGGGCTCTAGTTGATCTTCAAGTTTAACCAAAGGATCTCTGGTTGTAATTGAACTCAAATTCTTTAAGTATTTAACATTTTTTTGATCCAGAGGCTCTAGATAGACGAACCATAAGCTTTGGTTGAGCAGAGGAGCTCTGGTTGACCAGAGGCTTTTGCTTGGCCTTGCTTTTAAGTTGACCTTGCTTTTGGTTGGTGAGTCCACATGGGCTCTGGTCCTTAAGAACCAGAGGATCTATGGTTGGTTTTGCTCTGTATGATACAAACTTTACCATGGGATCTTTTTTAAAGATATTGGGTATTTGAATAACTCTGAATTCAAGGTCTTCAGACTTCGTCTTTAGATTTGACACAGGCGCTCTTCTAAGTTTAAATTCACTTTATTGATATAGTTTCATTTCTAAATCCAATTTTATTCTAAGGTTAACTTCATGTTAACTAATTATTGATATAGTTTCATTTCTAAATGTAAGTCTAAAGAGTCATTCTTCAGAGTTATACTTAAGAGTTATTTCAATAGTACAAGTCTGAAGTCATTCTTCAGAGTTATACTTCAGAGTTATTTCAAGAGTACAAGTCTGAAGAGTCATTCTAAAGAGTTAGTTCACCCGAACTCTAAAGTCTGTTTTTTCAGACTTGGCTCACCCGAACTCTGGAGTCTGAACTAAAGTCTTCTTTTTCAGACTTAGAAGTCTGAACTTTTTTACAAGTCTAAAGAGTACAAGTCTGAAGAGTCATTCTTCAAAGTTAGCTCACCCAAATTTTGAAGTCTTCTTTTACAGACTTAGCTCACGCGAACTCTAAAGTCTGAAGTCTGAATTCTTTTTTTTAGACTTAGAAGTCTGTAGTCTGATTTAGTGGGATTGATTTTATGCTTCAGAGTTATTTCAAGAGTACAAGTCTGAATAGTCGTTCTTCAGAGTTTTACTTCAGAGTTATTTCCAGAGTACAAGTCTGAAGAGTCATTCTTCAGAGTTAGCTCATCTGAACTCTGAAGTCTTCTTTTCCAGATGGAGCACCATGCAGAGCTCCTGACTTGCCTATACAGAGCTCCTGACTTGCCTATACAGAGCTCTGAAGTCTAAAGAGTTTTACTTCTGAGTTATTTTAAGAGTACAAATCTGAAGTTATTCTTCAGAGTTATATACTTCAAAGTTATTTCAAGAGTACAAGTCTGAAGAGTCATTCTAAATTTACTTATAAGTTTAAATTCATTTTACTGATATAGTTTCATTTCAAAATTTAATTTTATTCTAGGGTTAACTTCATTTTAACTATTTATTGATATAATTTCATTTCTAATTCAAGTCTGAAGAGTCATCCTTAAGAGTTATTCTTCAGGGTTATTTGAAGAGTACAAGTCTGAAGTAACATCGTACTTTCAATGGTCATTCATATCTGTAAGTTAAGTTCCTGACATGATTTATTTTTTTCAAATTACACCGTGTAATACATAGGATCGCACCTAGTATTTTATATATTATATATACTATCATCTTTATCGGATGTAATTCTGTATATGTAACTCGAAATCTCAGTCTAAACATATATTGTTATACCTTTTTTTCTTAATCGTACAAATTTCTAAACTCGTAATTTGATTTTTTTTTTGACATTTTCAGTATCTATATTTTTCAACGTATATAAATATGAAATCCGGTATTCATTTGATATTTATATAATTCATAAACGACACATTTTTATCGTCCTGGCCAAACGACCCTGAAATAAAAACTTTATCATTTTCCGTATCTGAAAGGTTATTATGATTCTTTAGTATCCAGGAAAATCGTCCGCCCTACACCCACCTCCCGAGTATATGCTTCGATGGTTTACATGATTGATAATGCATTTTGGGCATTTCTAATAATAATATCAAGTAAATGAGTGAAGCATTACACGTAGTTTGGAGCCCCGTGCTCTGACCGCGTGCCTGTTGAAGAATGAGCCGTTTGCTTGGGAGTATCGTATAACTTATAAATCTGTTTGATGGCTAAAACTAGTAAAAACAATATATTTAATATTGAATCAGTGTTATAAATAAAACTTGTGTTAGTTTTCACAGTTGAAAGTTTCATTGTAATCATCATAAACTGTTCATCTCAAAAACATAGAATTTACGACTAGCTCATTTGAGTAAAATGATAAAACCTTTTAAATAATATTAAAATATATTTAAAAAACACACACACATATATCTATACTACCTTATAAACCAGATTTATCAAAAGTGTTAAAAACAATTTTTAATGCACAAAGTACTATACTATACATTTATGTACAAAGTCTTAAAAACAACTCATAATACATTAAGTACTACTACTTTATGCATTCAGTCTTAAAATCTCTTAATCTAAAATTAAAATAACATATAGTACAAGTTACCAATGCACATTATTACATTTTTTCTTTTCATGTTCCCAATATACTTTTAACATATTTCACTCATGCCTTCACCCTCTCATATCTCTATGTCTTCTTCACATCCCCGAATGTGAGATTCAAACTGATATTTATCATGAGTTATTAAAAGTTCTCACATTCATCTCTCATTCAATTGTTCTAGAACTCTCGGTCTCGCTCTCGATCTCTTGATTCTTTGCTCTTGGTGTAAATCAAACACATTTGTGGAGTCGTTTAAATATGTTAGATTTTAAATATATTGAATTTTAAACTCTCATACAATTTTTTTCATCGATATTGTAATTGGAACAATAACTTTTATTTATTCAAATCGTATTAATATGTAAAGACCAAGCGTAACTTATATTTAAATATTCTCTAATAAAACCAGTAAAACTTCAAAATCGTTAAAATTCACGGCTCCCGACGCATTGCACGGGTACACAACTAGTATGTGTGTGTGTGTGTGTGTGTGTGTGTGTGTGTGTATATATGTGTGTGTGTACACGTTTCATGTACAAGTGAAAGATCATATGATAATAAGAATTAAGGTGAGAAGCATAAGAAGGGATCTAGTCCCTTGATCAACTTTAATCTTAAACTCACCCATGAATCGCGCTTGATACGGGAATCGATCCAGTACATCTCATCTTTTCTTACGTTTCTCATCTTAACTATCTTTTTCACTGGAACTTAATCCTTCGTATACATATATAATATACACAAATCATTTAATTTATATAATTCAATATATTATATTACATACATTTATCTCCTTAATTATTAACAATCAAAAATACTTTATATTCTTTGTTTCCAACAAATATATTTTCTAAATCTTCAGACTTTCCTATTTTCAATGATATCGACGTTTGATATGAAATTTTTAACATTTTATCCAGTTAAGGGTACTGTTTTTAAAGTAAATAAGCAAATTGTAAAAACATTTAGCGTTGTTGCATTTGTTAAAATAGTTGTTTGTAAATATTTATTCTACTCATTATCTTGTTTCATATAGGTATGGTAACGGGGCGGCGATGAGACAGGTTTTGTAATTCCTGGCCCCAGTTTTCAGTAATAGCCCCCGGTCCCCGACGGGGACATGGATTAATATCCCGTCCCCGGTAAAACCCTATGAAAAATATGTTAGTTTGAGTCTACCGAGGATCCTCGGCCCTGGTTTGAATAACATCCCCCGGCCCCGGTTTGAGTCTACCGAGGATCCCAACCCCGGGACCCGTTTTAGCGGGGAATCCCTGTCCCCATTCAGGTCAGGTGAGCCAGGTTCCCAACCGAATCGGCCACATCACTATCCTTAGTTTCATACGCTTATTGTCAGCCCATCTTCTTTTCATACCCTTGTTTCATACCCTGTACTCAGCTTCCCTCGTTAAGCCATTTTAGCGAATGTCTTATTCTCATTGATATCTAACATTTCTTCTGAGAACCCTTCGTCTTCAAGTACAAGCTATCACCATCGTCCCTGGAAACTGTACTGTATGCTTGCTCTATTGGATAAATGATTAAATTTTAGGTGATTCATGATCAAAGCCGCAAATCTTGAACTTTTTTTAAAGGGAGGGTAATATGGTAAATGGAAAAAAGCGGCGGCGATAATCAAGATCACTTCATAGTCATTGTCGACGACAACAACGGAAGTATGGTTGGCGATATACGATCTCGATCACGTTAATGATTCTTTCATCGATTTTTCTAGATTCTTTCTCGGCCATGTATTGCAATTCTAGGTTATCAATATTATCAAATTTCTTAATCTATGAATCAATTAAATAGTTTATATGTGAATGACTTAAAAATAGTTCATATGTAAATTATTCGGATTCATATATGAATCAGATAAATAGTTTATATGTGAATTATACGGTTTCACATATGAATTCACATGTTCAGATATGCACTTGTTTACAACATATTTGTAAAAGTTACGAAATTATCTCTCTATCTTCTGCAAAACTGTTACCATGTGACTGAATTATACGGTGCTACATAGTCAAAGCCGCAGATATCGACAAAAAAAAATTAGATGAAGGGCTAAAATCAGTTCTCTATTCCTCGCACATTTAACAATTTTCAAATGAACCTATATATATATATATATATATATATATACATACATACATACATACATATATATATATATATATTGTCTAAGGGCAAGCCTTGAAAAACAACAATTACTCTTCGTAACTCGCGGCACCCCTTTCGAAGCGGAATAAAGGGAAAAGTGAGTTGCAAGTCGAGAAAGAGAGAGAGAACTGCCTAATCAGACTATTTGCTATATTCTAAAAAAAGTGTAAGCGCTTATCGTCATCACTGATTTTAGCGTTCGTGGTGGTGCTTCAGGATTCCAATGTATTACGTCCAAGATCAGAACGAAGCGAAACAGAGGATATCTCGATTGGGGAGAAAACGGGGAATCCCATGACCCAATATATCTGACAAGTCGCACTATATGTCAACCCAAGATGCATCTTCCTCTCCAGCATTATGGCTTGACCTTGCTACCATGTCACACTTTACATCATTTAAAACCTTAGCTACGACGATTTAAACTCAATCCAACCTAATCCAACCCAATATCTTTTTATTTCTTAGATTTAACGACTGTTAAGTCCCCATCAATATGTACATTAAACAATTACACCATCATATATTCTCTTTATATCTTTATCTTCTCCATCCCTATATAACTCCTTTGTATACACGCTTAATCATTTAAAAAACTTCAAATCTATTCTACACCACTAATTTGGTTTTTCCGATTTGATTTATTAATCACACAAAAGGTTCATTTAGGGCCTATTTGGTTCAGACATGGGAATGAAAATGGGAATGAATATTGCATTGATGTTGTTTGGTTAATACTGGGAAATCATTATCATTATCATAGATGTTGTTTGGTTGCTTAGCATATATAATAACTGGAAATTTTGTTTTATAGCATTGTACTACCATTTTATCATTTAAACATAACTT
>NC_037528.1:45512687-45523689 GCF_001531365.2 Cynara cardunculus var. scolymus
TACGAAAAAATAAATTACTAATTGTTCTATTCTTTTTGTGGTGAGCCAAGGTGTATAAAAACATTGCAACAACCTCTTCAATAGACGTGTTTCTAGTAGGCTTTAAACATCCAACATCACTTACCATATCAYATAGTACCCTAAAGGTTGCTCTATCCATACGAAGTTCACTAATACAAACGGAATCACTTTCCATTGTCAACCTAAACATCCATTTCATCCTATCCATTATTTTTTCATCCTTTGTTTTGATTTCACGAATCTTATATCGAATGTAGGAACAAATAACAACATAGTAGTTGGCGAGTACAAAGAGTAACATGTTATTTGTTGTTTGTTGACACAACAAAAGTTTCCTTAGTTTGCAATGCCTTTTGTTAACCGGAGATCGAGCCATTTCGATCTACAAAAGAGATTTTAAACAAAAGTTTACTTCATTTTATATGGTGTTAACAAAAAACTGAAGATGCTATAACTAGGTGCAATGAATCAAACAAATAAAGTAGGAATCGAACAACAATTTACAACAACTATTTCATGGAACATTACACATCAATAGCAGCCATGGATCATTCTAGAGCAGCTATGGATCATTCTAGAGCAGCTACGGATCAATTTACAGCAACTATTTCATGGAGAACAACTATATATTTACAGCAGCTATCAATTTACAGCAACTATATATTTACAGCAGCTATGTATTTACAGCAACTATCAACTTTTAACAATTTTTTCCTATTGATATTGGCATATATTTACAGAGCTGGAAATTAGCTTGGTCTAGGTGGTTCAAAGAAATATGATTTCAAACAATCACCAAGCCTGATTAGGACTGGGAACCTCTAACCATCATTACAAAGCAACCACATTATACCACATAAATGGCGTAAAGATAAAGTAGATACGCATGATTTCTTTTTGGGTTAGGACCCTTCAGATCATCAATTCATCCCATCAAAYTTTTCTTTGCAAATAAAATTAAAAGCTAATTTTAAATGRACCCCTTCGCTCTTAGAAATGAATGTCAACTAGTAATTGTTCTTATTTCCATCATAAGGATGAACTGATGATCATATAACTCTCAATACAAAGTGCTGTAAACAAAAATAAAATTTAATGATGCCATGATTCTGTTTATACTTTACAGCTCTTGTGTTTTTTGAATACTGGGTTTGAACTCAAAATTCAATGTTCACCATTTCAGAGCAACTATAAACTTGCTAGAAACATTGAGCAATATAATCATTATGTTTTTCTATTGATTGTGGTGATCTGTGTATAATTGAGTGGTTAAATTAGTGGACACAACCATCTTTGCACCTGACTTGATTTATTTTGAGCAGAGAAAGCTTCCTCTTGATACACATTAATTAAAAAAATATAAAAAGAGATGCCATAAACACCATCGTAATACATCAGTAATCGACAAATATATGAAAACAATCACCAAGCCYGATTAGGCACAACTGGGAACCTCTAACCATCATTACAAAGATCTATTGTGGAGAACCACAAGACTCATCAAACCCATTCATTTTCATTGACATCGACCCAATAGATCGAAAACATGAATGTAAGTTAGGTTAGAGAAATARGAACATACCTGTAAGAGATTCTCAATTTCTGGAAGACGATTACTTGAAAGAGGAATAGTTTCTTGAACCGATTTCTTGAAGAGGAGATTTTGGAGTAAGCCGATTTTTGGAGGTAGCCGATTTTTGGAGGTAGCCGATTTTTGGAAGCGGGAATGAAATTTCATTCCCCCCAAATTGAGTTGGAATGAAAAGTTGGGCTGTTTTGGGAATGGGCCCATTGTATTATCACAAACCAAACATCTTCTAYTATAATCATTTTCATTAATTATTATTAATACCCCCAACCAAACACCCCCTTAATAATTTATGACAACTCACTAAACCAACTTTTATTAGTCATGGTATTTCACAATGTGAAATACCATAACTAGTACACGGTTCTTACTTCTTAATCGTTTCCATTGCAAACCAGGGAACAAACCAAAGCGCACGTGTTTAAAACATTCACAAGATATTCATGATCAATGATGTAACATTCATCATGACGATTAACGTTCATTATTCATGATGATAAAAAAAAACACATGCCACTCGTCATCCACCTGTTCACAACATTCACAAGATATTCATGATCAATGATGTAACATTCATCATGACGATTAACGTTCATTAACGTTCATTTTGTCCCTCGATATATATAACACGGGAAGGGAAGCAACAAAACAAAGGCATTTTAAAAGTTGTTACCAAAGAGTTACCAGCCAGCAGTAGAGTAAGCAAATTCAAGTAGCAACAAACCAACCACAGATCCTCTCGTTTGTTTTAAAGTAGCAAGAAAAACGACACTTACCAGTTTAGCCTTAAAATTCCATCACACGAGTAACAAAACAAACCAACTTACGAGAATGATTCTAGCAATAGAACATAACCCGTTTCACATTCTCCTTGAGGGCAGGTAGAGGTCTAACCGCTGCATTTGCTGGCACACGTGTGCTTCTACCACCCATGCCCATTCCCATTCCGCGACCGGCAGCGCCGCTAATCATTGACCCACTGTCAGATGTATCAGGTTCCATGTAAAACCGTGCTCTAAAAGCAGCCAGATGAGCATAATATGCCGGTGGCACTGCATATGATGATAGATAGAGACAACAGATGTAAGAAACATGAATAACATGTCAAATGTTAGCCGAACCAAATGCAAGAATAACAAAACTCACCAATGGATACAGAGCGTGTGCACCTTGCATATCTGTCAAAACCAACATAAACCAAACCAATCAAGAGAAGGAAGTAAAAAAAAAGCTAAATTTTGCAAATATCGGAAAAAGATCAATCAACATACGTGTAGCAGAGGTTGTTTGTGAGGGATTGCAGGGCATCGGCTGTAAACTTGTTCTCATCCCACAACACATGATAGTGAGCAGGACGGCTTGTCCCCTATTCAACAAATACAGATCAGATTAGAATTCGGGAACTACAGGAAAATATTTCAATCATAAATCCCAATGGGCATGACCAACATACTTAGATCTGATTCCTGTTCTGTGTAATATACTTCCAAACTCTCATTTTGGCATCACAGATGTGATATAAAATAAGAATCAACCAAAATACATTCATTTTCATGCATTGTCGGATGTAAACCAGGTACATAAATGTTTGAGATGTACATCTGATGTACTTTACGAAGGTTTTGAAAGCAAGTGACAAAATATGAACTGAAACAATGTAATAGCAACTTGCCATATATCCTATCCCATTCCAAGGGTGAAGTGCCATACCTGAATGCCAGCATGGCTGCACAAATAAAAGTCAAATTCCGTAGGATGACAGATCTTAGAATCGACAACAGTGCCTGTACATTTCCATATGATGAAAAGTAAATTTACCATCAAAGAATAGACATGCAGGATCAGAGATCATAAGGGCTCAGGCCAGAATTGAGCTTTTTTGGCATCTTTATGTTGGATACCAAATAGAGTTAAAATGATATAGCATACCTGGCAGTATATTTCCACTCCTGTCTATAGAATTACGATCACGGTGATCGTTTGCAAATAGTCTGGTGTGATGACGTTTCTGAACCACAACAAATGTCACTGGAGGCTGATAGTTCGGCTCCAATGATGCACAAGCCTGTCTCAAGTTCAAACCAGAGATCAACAAAGATGGAAAGCAACACCGGTTGACAAGATAATACTATGTATTTAAGGTTATTATACCTTGCGGATTGCATCAAGCTCATAAAGTAGAACTTGATAAAACTGCCCTTCACTGACACCATCCCTGAATAAACAAACGTGCATAACTATAGAAGTAAACATATTTGTGAACACGTAAAAACGAAAGGGCAAATTGCATGAAAATGCACCATATTTTGGTTTGATTCCTATTTTTGTGTACCACACTTCCACATCCTTCATTTTGGTACCTTAGATGTGATATTTCAAACAATTAGACCAAAGTACGTTGCATTTTTGTGCATTCTCAGATGTAAACCAGGTACCTAAATGTTTGAGATGTACATCTTAAGTAACAAAATGAAGGTTTCGAATGAACGTCACACAAAATAGGAACAGATTCAAAGCATATTGCATTTTTAAGCAATTTACCCAAAACGAAGAAACATTTATAAAAGATTAGATGAAATACCTGTAGAAGATGATACGCTGTGGTTTTTGCCCAGTTGCTCTACGGAATGATATGAGGAGTTCCCTGTATTTTCACGCATAAACAAATTCATTTCAAACCAGAAAAAAATTTGTATTAGACCAACAGTATTCATGCAAAATCAGGAGGTACAAGCATCCACAAAAAACAAGGTGGGGATATTTTCCATCTTTTCCATCTCATTGAAAAAGAGAGTAGAAAGTAGCAAAAGCATACTTGATCATGCCACCAGATACTTTGCCTCTATTGGGATCCTGCCATTCCTTAAATAGATCTTGGATGAGTTCTTGACGATGGGCTTGGGCACAAACCAATCCCGCATACTTCGTAATCTCAGGCCAATCTTGGGAAGCCACAACCTACATTTCTTTCAAATAAGCTGTCATCAAAAACAAAAACCAGTACAATCTTAGAGAAAGAACAAAATCGTTGACAGATGACAGTATCATACAGCTGCAATTGACGGGCTAGAATCTTCTCCTGGGTGTGGATGTGTGACATCAGCCCCAAATATGATCGTTGGAACATCACTAACATTCGGTATTCGCCTTGATAATGCATCAGCAAGAACTGTGTTCCTTCCTCCAACCTTAACATTGATCTTTAACGCCACATTTGCAAGATACTGCTTACTCATCCTGAAGACATGCTTCGTCAGACAGCACTGAGAAACAATGCCGAGATCAGTCTCACATATCCTTTTCAGGTCACCTGCACAAAAAAAACAATAAATTATATAAACCCGATATAAAAAAACAAGATTTTACAACAAATCCACTCCAGTAGGTAGAAATTGATACCATAAAGTGAGCCATTGTTGTCTGGCAGAATGACAATTAGCAAATCAAGTTCCTTTTTGTGGGGCTGAAGTTTTGTCATGGCATCATGGAAACGAGCTTTCAAGACTCTCTCAACCTGATCAGGACGACCACTGAGTGCCGGAAGCACAGGCTCAGGATTAAATGCCTGCAAAAGCAAACAAATATAAACAAAATAAATAACTCAATAGGCATTTGACTTGCAGTTAATAAAAAGATGAAAAAGTCTTCTTTTGAATACCATGCCAGAAGTATTGCACATTTGAGCAAGCTCTTGACAAAAAGCACGAGCAATGTTGTCTTGTACATTGCGTGCAAAATTTATGCAGATCCAGCTAGTGACTGTTCCACCATTCACCATTTTCTGTCACAAATTCCAAACATATATACGTTAAGAATCTCAGACAATGGAGGAAAATTGTATAAGCTTGAGTGTACATATAATACAAAAAATGCACATTTTTAAAAACAAAAACTACAGATAGTGACAGCTGAGAAAAGTAGGCATCCACAGCATCTCACAAAATAGAGAAGGCAGCTACAAGTATCGGCATAAGATGAGCAATCCTACACAACCCACCAATCAAGAATGCTTCCAACATATATTGTGCAAATACTAAACAAAACATATTTGCATTTTTTGCTGATTAATCAATAAACACTATCTAGATGGCTACGGTCAATGCAAAGTACAAATGCTACTACTTGCTAATTTAAACATTGAAACAGGCAGCTACCTTATTCATCATATTCCATTGGCCCACTTGAGGCAGACAGTCCCTTTCACGGCCTGTATCATGGTATTTAAGCTATAAAAAAGCAAAGATATCAGTTAGGAACGTTGCATACAGAAACAACAAATACAAAGAGGTTCACTCATTTACCCAGGGAGGAGGCAATATTCGAGCTTCAACCGAGGCTAGCTTCTGGCTAATTTTTATCCCAAACTCCTTGGCATAAGGATCCTGACCATAAGCATTGTGACTGACTGTCTGCAGAAGCAAGACACATGCATGTAAGTGGATGGCAACCAATTGAAAGAAAGTACCTAGAGTAGTCTCATCAGGAGTTTAGAAGTGAAATATTATACAAGGGGTGAATCTTGAGCAACTGCCTTGTTTGCAGAAGCCAGTACTTTTAAAAGAAGACATGAGAGAAGTCTCCCAAAACAGATATTTTAATTCTAAAATTCTCATGTATATCTGCCCCTCCCCCTTCCACAACAACAATCTTCCATCAAACCCAAGCACAAAGATGAAGACTACTGTTCCCAATTCAAGCAAACAAGCTATGCATAGCAAAGCCAGAGCAGCAAGTGAAGTTCAAATGTTTACAGAAGAAAATGCAAACCTTCAAGATATCCATCTCTCTTTCCTGAGGGCGTTGACATGTAACTTTGAGAAGGGCTGTAATTTGTCGCTCATTCAGCCTCTTTGAATACCTCTGCCCCTCCACGATCTTACAGACCTGAAAACTGACACCATTAGAATGCATTTCATGTCGACCTATCACATGAGAGAAAATGAACCAATGTTCGAACCTCCATAGGCAAATAATTTGGTCTTTGAGTATTTCCAACTTGCAGGCACGGCCATTGTATATGTTGGATGGTGAATCCGTAGGTCTCCCGGAAGTATTCAACTACAGATTTCATTGTGCCTCTGTCATCAACTGGAAAGCTGATGTGTGACAAAAGAAATGAAGCATGTCATGATATAATCAAAAAAACATGGTATAATAAAAATAAAGTTGAGAGCTAGGATTAGTTCTCACTTCAACTCTCGTGTTGCCTGAGATGTTAAACCAGATATGCGATACTTCCGTCGCATATTTCCACGGTGAGTAACTTCAACCTTAACTCCTCTCAATGCCTTTTTGATCTAGTGATTGTAAAAATGAGAAATATACATCAATGACTGTTCAACTTATCAAGCCCATGCAGTCCCCCCTTAGAGATAAATAACTATAATCATCACTACATTAGAATATAACTAATTTATTACTAGAAGTTCGAAGCAATAAATTACTTGACAATACAACTGTTGTAAATGTCTGATTAAAAAAAGACAAATATCAGGTTAAGAGAAGGCTGTACAAGGATCTAAAAAAATTGTGACAAACATTTAAGATAACAATATACAATACAGTTTTCTGACAGATAAGCAT
The DNA here is from genome assembly GCF_001531365.2 of Cynara cardunculus var. scolymus. Lineage (NCBI taxonomy): Eukaryota > Viridiplantae > Streptophyta > Magnoliopsida > Asterales > Asteraceae > Cynara > Cynara cardunculus. The sequence continues at coordinate 45,519,880 of NC_037528.1, forward strand.
GTGATAGTAGATATCACATTATTGTTACTAAGAAACAAATGAAGTACAGTGTCTTGCTCTCTTCACAAAAACCAGTATTGATGTGCAGAGCCTGCATTTACTAAACAAACTACTACAAGAAGTTTCAAAAAGATGCTAACCTTCACCCGGTCAGCATCAGATAATGGTCTTGCTGAAACATCTCTATTCAGAAGCTGTGTGACAAAGTCAATCACAGGCAGTGGCTCGATGAAAGCAGTTGAAGACATATCTGCAACTCAATATGTCATACAACTATATCAGTGCAATAGATTTCAAGAAAGACTGGAAGAATGACCAGTACAACTTCTGTTGACAACAAAACTACCAGATTCATGAACTTCTATATCATAAACCATTTCGGGTGAGTCGTTTCCCCTTCTGACGAGCTCAGCACCTCACTAGTCATATTGTTAAAACCTCGTTGGGCGTCAATTGCTCCTGACCAACTCTTAGCATCAATAAAGCAAAATTACGGCCCCACTACAACACATCCCAGCCACAATTGACCCAGATGTAGCAATTAGAGGCTCCATTGCTTTGCTTTTTCATTTAGCAGATATTATGCTCTAGATGTTTGCAAAGGTTATGTAGAGATGTGGAGCAATGTGGATTCTGAATTACCAAACCTCCACAAAAACTTAGAGAGCATGTCAACAAGCCACAAACAACACATTTCCAATCAAGGAAAAACTATACAAAATGATGGAATGTTGCATCATCAAACGACAATATTAAAAGATGAATCATAAATGTAGGTCAAAGTTGCTAAAAAAGGCTACTCTCAAACTTGTTTATATCCTAATAGCAGAAAACCTAACAAACCTACAATTAGAATTAACATACTGACCAATATTTAGAGAAAGCCCCATCTGTGTAGGTCGTATGCTCTGATAGAAACCACGCCAACTTTCTAACCCCTCACCCAGTGATTGTCTACGACCCAGATCAGGAGAATAAAATGACCGTCCCACAGGACAATATCTACATAAGATCCGACCAGCAATTATTTAGTATGTAATTAGATATAACCAAAGATATCAGCGGATGTTATCGTCCATACCGATTAGTAGGCAACTCTCGTAGAACAATATCCAGAACCTGAAGTGCTTCTTGTGGCGCATCTGCTTGCTTCCCCTGCAAAAACATTCCCAGGTGATGCAAATCCGCACGTGAAGCCAATTTAATCACAACTTTAAAATCTCTCTCTCTCCTGCATTAAGAAAGCAATGCAAAGACGTTCAGAAATATGTCCAATCTCATATATACAAGTGATCAGCAAAGACTAAAATAAACAAGATGCAGAGACCTAGCACCGCCTGTTCCATCATCTTCATCAACAAGAATAATTTTAAACTCCTTTGAAACAAAAGGGAGAGGACCAGCTGTATACAGACTCTTTCTTCCATCATATGCAGGAAGCCTCTTCCCAAGATGAGAATCTCTGTACAATTTCACCAATTGTTCCATTACAGCACGGTTCACACCACGAGAGGTCACCTCAGGCGTGATTGTCACCTATACCAATCATAAAAACAAAATGGTCACATGTAGAAATAAATCAAATAATAGTTGAGCTACAAGAAGACTGACTTGCAACAACAAACAACCAAAAACTCACATCATACTGGTGTAAATCCTTGTCAGGCAATTCAGCAAAAAAGTGGTTTGCCTTCACAATGCACCTAGTTCCTGAGCTACCCTTTCCTGGACGCAAAGGAAACCTCATGGATTTGCTGGAAGCAGGTGCGCCCTGAATGGGCTCTTCTTCCTGAAAAGTGAGCTGCTGAAACTGAGTCATTGACTCATCTACCATCTGGTTGGTAGATGAACTAGAAGACGACTCTGCATGAAGCACTTCAGCTGGTTTCCCATGTGGCATAGGCTGCAGTGTGACCACAGGCTGCTGAGGAGCCTGTGTTGCTTGGTACAGCTCGGGAACTGATGGCCTAGAAGATCCACCAGCATATGTAGGTCCAGATCCACCACGAACATCACCTCCTCCACGGCGCTGAGGTGGTGCAGTTCCTCTTGGAGGCTTCTGCTGCTGACCTTGTTGAGGTTGATCAGGAGGTCCCCCATAATACTGCTGAGAAGCGCCACCGCGCTGTGGGCCTCCACCGCCACCACCATAACCACCCCTCTGAACCCAACCTCTTCCTCCTTGAGGCTGTCCACCTTGATAAGCACTTTGTCCTCCACCTTGGTAAGCACCTTGTCCACCTTGGTAAGCACCTTGTCCTCCTTGATAACCTGCCTGCCCTCGTCCTTGATAACCAGCTTGTCCTCTTCCCTGATAACCACCTTGCTGCTGCTGTTGTTGCTGTTGTTGTGCTGGTGGCCTTTGGGCACCACTGCCTCGTCCCGAACCAGCCTCCTGAGACTCAGAGCCCTCCCCTCCACCAGAAGCATCACTTCTCTTCTTCCTCACCATTATGACAGCTAAAATAGATAAAACTCATTCAGTTTAACCACCATAAATCAGAAGTATATTCAGAATGTATTACAAATCCAATAGCATGTACATCAAAACTCTTCATGTATACCCCCAAAAAACATTAAACGACAACATACAGAAAACCCCAGAATTATTTAATAAAGTATAAATTAATTTTAATAAAAGTAAACTACAAGGTATATACAGGCACCTGTCAGAATTATCAAAATCGAAAAAAGAAAATAAGCGATTACCATCGTTCATCTCAACACAGAACAATATCAACAGAGCTCAGAAGATCAAAACATAAAAAAGGTAAAAATAAACGGCATAAATATTCTCCTGCATGTTTTATATATTCACAAAATCTAACAAAATACATAACAATAATACATTATATCACGCTTTACCTTGTGACGCTCCAACAAGCAAAAAAAATCAAAATACAGCAATTTTTCTACGATATACTTAGCAGAAGAAATTAAAAGAAACGAAAAACATAAATAACGGAAATTTTTAAAATCAAAGTGCGTCATACCACCACCGGATGACACTCGAAGTTGCAAAATCAAATTTCCTTAGATTCCAAAGCAACTAACATCAAATGACAGTTCTACAACACATAAATATCAAAAGAAAACACAGAAAACCCTAGACATACAAATTTATTTACAGAAAAGTAATCATACAGAGAAATAATGAAGATGAAAGGAAGACATACCCTAAAAATCGGCAGAGATCGGAGTAGAAACAGTACAGATCTAAGCAAACGATCAGCAGAAAAGCAGAGTTGAAAACCCTAAAAATGAGAGAGAGAGAAAAGGGATTGAAAGAGAGAGGAGACACCAAACAGTTGTTTTTATCTTTTCTCTTTCTTCGTAAATTCCCCCACAATCTCTCCTTCTCTCTCTCTCTTCTACTTAAAGCTGCAGTAGGTCTATGGAAAATGACAACTACGCCCCTAGTTCTTCCCACCCGAGTCAAATGAGTCAACTCACTCTGGATTTTCCTAATTATTTTTATTTATTATTTATTATTTCTGTAATTATTATTTTTAATCAAAACATAAATAGATAATATCGTAATCCCTTTTTTTACTCGTCTAAGTGGGCCTTAATTTGCGCTCAAGATTTGGTTTATATATTTACTAGAAGCGTACTCGTGTAATGCAGCGAGATACATCGTGATTTTAATATTTCATTTTATTATTTATCTCAGTTGATGTTATAATATGACTTTATGTGATTTTGAGAAATCGATGATGTTTTTATTTTTGAATAAAATATATGTTTGAAAATATCATAAAAATTTGACAAAAATATATCGATATTAGTATCAAATTAACTATTTGAAAT
>NC_037528.1:45523789-45551268 GCF_001531365.2 Cynara cardunculus var. scolymus
TTTGCTACAGTGAATAGTACAGAAGCACTATTTATGAGCAGACATCCTTACCTAAAGCTAGTGGACAAAGAGTCGACTAGTCGGCTCCATACCGTACTAACTTTTGTAAGGGTATGGGGTTTGTCCTTTGTGTGCATAAAGACAAGACAACAACAATAGTGCTAAGCAAGCTTCCTTTGATCGCTAAATGCTGGAATGACCTGAAGGTCTCATCATCATTCGCTGAAGCTTGAGCAGTCTTCACACATGTGTAGACAGGCTTGTAATCATTGAATACCTGCTTCAGATCACGTACTCGCCGGTCTCTAATCTTCAGTTTCAGTCTTCGACGTTTGCTGAAGGTTCTTTGGTGTGAGTGTTGTCTTCTTGAAGTATTGTTGTCTCTGATAGATTTACAATGCAAGTTCTTCAGCGATTGCTGGAACTGAAAATACAGAAACACAAATACAACGTGAAAGGAAAAAAAGGATTATCATCAAATCACCGAGAGAGAGGATCAACAGTATTTTTTGTATGCGACCCTATAGATTTACATACTCCGAGCAATATCTTCATGTGACCGTTTCGTGGGCATATAATAACTTACAAGTTATGTCGATACAGATTTGGACAAAAAATAATGATATACTAATAACATAGATTAATATGCTTATCAGTTAGTGTATGGGGTTAAAAAGGCCTTAAAAATTGTACATCAATCTATACTATATTATAAAGCATCTGACTAAAACTCTTAAAAACAATTTTTTATGCATAAAGTACTGTTTATTGATACATATTACTTGAAATTCAAGATTACAAGTAAGATATGCATGAGTACATCTTACTAAAGCTTCGTGCTTGAATTCGTGTAACTAACTATGGATAAACATAATCAAATACATGATAAACATCATTTTAAATATAAAAAACCTAAAATATAATTAAGATAATCATTAAGTTATAACAGAATGTTTAATTATTATCTTTATAAAAAATTATATTATTATTAAATCTCTATGATATAATGCGATTTTATGTGGTTTTGTGAAAACGGTAATGTTTTTGTTTTTTAATGAAATATAAATTTGAAAATAAAGAATAAAAACTAAACATTAAAATCGAGATTTATCTCGCTGTATTACGTGAGTACCCTTCTAGTTATAATAATATGTAACCTTGAATTTTAAGATAATGACATTAATGAACAATATTTTATGTTTGATAATATGTTTTTAATATTTAATAAATTACTTTAAAAATAAAGAAGGAAATACGAAAATTTTACATAAGAATAGGTACAAGTTGAAGTTGTGCAAAAGAGATTTTTATTTTTGTTTTGTTCACTAAGGATTTTGAGTTTTAAGAAAATATAGAATGGAAATGTTTTAATTTGTTTTTCTAATATTATATATAGGTGGTTTTATTTACAACTCAACCATCAGTACAAACTATATAAACCAATTTATTGAGATATTTATGAAAACAATGAAGGTTCATATATTATCATATGGATTATGAAAGATTATCGGAGTTCATTTATTGTGATCAGTATTTGATATTAGAAAACAACCATGATATTCATTGCATTAGATATTCATTAGATTAGATGTCCGGTTGAGATTAGTTTGCAAAGTTGTACTAATATAATGGTTTGTAAATGATCACCCCCCCCCTCTCTCTCTCTCTCTCTCTCTCTATATATATATATATATATATATGTGTGTGTGTGTGTGTGTGTATGTGTGCGTGTGTGGGGTCTATTTGAAAAGTAAATAAGTGATCATAATCCTTCATGCTATCAAGATTAGAATGGTGGCTTTTACTTGTCAAAAATTGTGGCTTTTGACTGGTCAAGCGAAAAAATAGAGGGGTAGCTTCATAATTTTATAGATAGGCGATAAACAAGTGCATATAAGAATACATACTTCATATGTGAATCAGTTAAATAGTTCATATGTAAATTACATAGATCACATATGAACATATAGTTCATATGTGAATTAGGGGTGTTCGCGGTCCGGTTTAGGCGGTTTAACCCCTCAAACCACAAACCAAACCGTAATAGTGGTTTATAAAATTTTCAAACCGAGCGGTTTGACATCAAGTGCCCAGACCGGTCAAACCAGACCAAGTAAAAGCGGTCTGGTCTGACCGGTTTAGGCGGTTTGGGTCTTTAATGGACTTTATATTAAACTTAAAATATATATATAATTTAGAATTTTAGATTAAGTATCCATTTTAACAAAAAAATATCTAATCAAATAAATGTAATAATTAAGCAGCTCTTGAGTACAAAGTCGAGGCAATCCAAAGTACAAACATATAAAGATATAACATATTAGAAAACAAATAAATTAACAAAGTTACAACTCTACTGTGAGTATTGAGTAACAAAATTCACGACTTCACAACCTTCAATGGTTCAATTCTTAAGTCTTGACCAAACAAAATAGAAGCCAAATCTAAGTTGGTTTAATCACTTGGTTGATGTCTTGATAATGTGCGCCGAAATCAAACAATGGATTAGAAAGATCAATAAATTAATAGAGTTTTTGAGAGATTTCAAAATTTGAAGACCGTCAATATCAAATGTGTCGATATGTTCAATGGTTTAATGGTTTTAGTCGTCTATTTTGATTATGTTAATTTGGGTCATAGTCAATAAGTTAAAAAAGTTGGGCTTGCTAATATTAAAATAGATAAATAAATAAATAAATATAGATATATATATATATATATTTGGCGGTCGGTTTGGTCCAAACCGCCCAAAAAAGTGGACCGGACCGCCCGGTTTTGCTATTTTTCAAACCAGACCGGACCGCCAGACCGCTCAAACCGCCAAAAACGGTCCGGTTTGACTTGATTCGGCCGGTTTGAGCGGTCCAACGGTTTTTTTGAACACCCCTAATGTGAATCATGCAAGTTCACATGTGCACTTATTTTGCACCTATTCATAAAAATAACGAAACTACTCATTTATTTTCTGCATATCACGCGAGGAACTATCCGATGTTTCACAGTCAAAGCTGCAAACCTTGACCAGATGAATAGATAGCATCACTTATCTACTTCTCAAACGAAGTTGTGGCTATATATATATATATATATATATATATATATATTGTTAGAATCTGGTAAGAAAAGAAGTTATGATGAGAATCGTAAGAAGAGATCTACACCCTTGATTAATCGTAATTGAATGTCAACACTAATGAGGTGCACCGAGATGCACAGATCAATTCCCTTCTAAAACGCAATTAATGAGTGGACATGAGATTAAAAGTGATTCATGGTCCATATCCCTTCTTATGTTTCTCACGTTAACTCTCCTTCTTACATGATCCTTCGCATATATATATATATATATGCTTAATCATTTGAAAACTCCCCAAAATATGAGATCCATCCTAGTCCACCCATTGATTTAGTTAATCTTATTTATCAAATAAATATAAAAGAGTAATTGTGTACATTGTCATATTAATGACAACTCATAAATATATATTAATTTATTTATTTCATATATATATATATATATAGGGTATATTTTAAATGTAACTATATTTATTTGTACAACCAATGCAACCCAATTAATTGAGATATTTATAGAAATGATGAAAGTTTTATTTATTATGATTTGAATATTTATGGAAGATGAATATAGTTCATTAATTATGATCAATACTTTATATTAGGAAACAATCAAAACTTCTATGAAATCACACATTCATCAAATTAAATGGACGGTTGAGATTAAGTTGTATTGGTTGTACAAATGTAAACTCTCTCTCTATATATATATATGGTTTCCCTATTTTATTATTTCAAACACCTAAAAAAACATCTCATTCTTTCAATCTATCCTTCCATTGGCTCCTCCAGCAAATCCAACCTCTAAATTGTTCTTGAATTTTGCTGTGTATGAAACAGAATCAACAACGATGCATTAGTTTAGTATTTTTTTTTTTTAATAATCGGGGTGGTAGTCGAACGTGTTGGGTATGGTTTTCATTGTAAACATGAGGATCAATCTTGGTCATTGATCAAAATTTAGAAAACTAATCAACGGTAAAAATATATAATTCTTAATTGAGAAGTGATTAGGGACAAAACTGAAACTTTAAATCAACGTCTATAATATTTGACCTTTTATTTTCTTTCTTAATTATAAAAAAATACCCTCTTAATTCTTGAACTGGATTATCTTAAAAATAACTAATTTTTTAATCAAACAAATTACATCAAAAATATCGAGCATTTCTTTCTCTTCGATTGACATCCATCTCGATATGTTTTTTTTTTGTATTTACCGATTTTACGTGAAATGGTATATCTGTGTAATATTCATGCACGTTCATATATTTACAACAACTCTTTAATATTTATATATCAATATGATATCTATCATGGATATGCAGCTTAGTTTAACATTCATCATAAATAGTTATGTGTTTTCACATGTATTCATACATCAATATGACATTCATCAGTAATATACATTTTCATTATAACATTCATTAATAATGAATATATATATATATAGAGGTTGGTTCAAATACTAACCCATTTTTTTTGTGTTAACTATGCTAACCAACATCAACCAATCATGTTTCATCTTTTAGTTAGGTTCAATGTAACTCACATATTAAGTGTAAGTGTATTTAGGTAATTTATCATTTTTATGTAACTCCCCAATATTTTAATTGGGAGTTACAAATCTTAAAATATCGCTAATTGATCTTCATGTAATAATGAAATGAAGTTTCACATTTGTTCATCTTACTGATTTTTACATTTCATTCTTCCTACAATGGTTTTGATATTGTAAATTTCAAAAAAGTCCCTTTTGTAAAGATTCCGTTATAGTCTGAGTAATATGGATAATCATAGAGTAAAACAGATCGACGACAATGAGAATGAAAAAACTAAAAGCGTCTACGAATACATTCGGAATTCGAATTCCGAAAGTGAAGAAAATGATCAAACCGTTCACGCACATGTTCACTCAAACGTCGACATATATGTTCACTCGTGCACATATGTGTTCAATTAGTTCACACAATATGTCCATTTGGTTCACATACATGTTTCAATTGTTCATTAGGTTCACACATTGTTTTAATGAAGATTATGAACCTAATTTTTCAATTGTTCATTAGGTTCACACATTGTTCATTAGGTTCACACATGTTTCAATCTTATTTGGATGCCGTCGCCTGGTAATCCTTCCAAATCCTTCATTGTTTTGATGAAGATTATGAACCTAATTTTTAGCTACTGATTTAAGATATTGATTGATGAGATTGATGATTTCTTTATTGATTGGAAGTTACAAAATAAGCTGACAAAATAAAATACGTTAAGATCACTCACATTTTACAATTCTACCCTCTGAACTATTGTGAACCTAATTTTTTTATTAATATGATAATTAAATAATTACATTTTTAGTCTCAATAAATGACAACCGTTGGATGTTCAAATCAACGACCAAGATCGGTTAACAAAGTTAACACGATAATCTTGGTTAGTATTTGAACCAGCCCCGATATATGTATATGCATATGTATATGTATATGCATATGTATATGTATATGTGTGTGTGTGTTCACGTTTATACAATAACTCTTCAGTATTCATACATTAATATGATATTCATCATTAAATACATTTTTACTATAACATTCATCGTGAATATTTATGTGTGTTCACGTGTATGCAACAAATTTTCAACCTTGGTATATTGACAGAGCTATTGTATGTTTTATTGGTGCATGTCGGCCTTTACAACAGCTGGTATGGACCAGGTACAGTCACACATATGGCAGGTCAAGCATCACAAGCAGCTGATGGAGCCGAATGATTATCAGAATTGGATTGCATAACAAATTAAGTTGACGATGAACTCATTCCATTTGAATATATGAATTGTTGTCGAGTAGTTTTCCAATAGGTTTATCCATATTAGCTTGAACGATATCGAAAACTTTACAATCGGGTCTCCTTTAACAATCACAAATTCAAGAAACATTATAGATAGATAAATTAATATTATAGGAAAACAATATCAATAGTAAATCAACAACAATTATGAGATTTTTTTGATTTTGTAACTCTCAATTAATGATATGGGAGTTACATACAAACTACATATACATATTTACCCTTGTCATTAAATTATGAGATGGATATGAACCTAGATAAAAGATGGATTTTCATTGGTTAAGCTTGATTAACAAAGTTAACATAATAATTTTGGTTAACATTTGAACCAAGCTCTATAATTTTAGTTGAGCTTGGTTAACAAAGTTAACATAATAATTTTTATTCTGATTCAAATTCTCCAGTCTGAACCAAACCAACATGTTTCAGATTTTGATTTACAACTAAAGTATAGATTTATATTAAAAATAATTAAATATTGATTATTAAATTATAAATAAAATAGTATTTAAAAACAAAAGGAATCAAATAAAGACAAAGAAAAGCACACTTTCAAATTTGGCCTCCAAACAAAAACCAACAAAGTGGTGACCATTAAGCTAACTTTTTTGTCAACATTATCTAATAAGCTTTAATTTCATATAATGGAAACAGTTTGCTGTAACAGCATTCCCAATTTATTATTATTTTTATAATAAGGAAAATTCAGATTTTTATATCTTAATAGATTTTTTTATTATTATTTTATTGAAGCTGAGAAAGTGTGAAAAATATGTAAAGAAATCCCAAAAAATATTTTTATTATTATTATATTACCATCAATAAGAAACCTTAATGTTATATATTTATGAGAATGGAATAATATTTGTCAGATGTATAAAATATTTTAATAATATAATTAATGTTATAATCTCGAAATAAATAATCTGTTATAGATGAATATGCTTTCTTCACACGTATTATCACATGTGATAAGGGGATTCTCGTGTTCTTGTCAAATGGAGGTGTTCTCGTTTGAACCTCCACCTATATATATAGGGTTGGGTTCAAGTGAGACAAAGGGTTTTTTGTGAGACCCGTAAGACCAATTTTATGTTCATTGATCAACTTTATAAGCTAATGATCTAATGATATAAAGTTGCACGGTGACAATTTTGTGATTATTGAGAAGTCTCGTGGCGTTTATGAATGTTCAAATTGTCAGATTGTAGATCTAATCCAATGGTTGAGAATTGGTCTTACGGGTCTCACGAAAAACCCTTGGTCTCACATGATCCCAAGTCTATATATATGAGGTTGGGTTACGGTAAAAAAGACCCATTTTATGAAAGGGTGAGAAAGGGTGACAATACTTTTATATATTGTGCACGTTTGTCACGTAACCTATAAAGATAACTTTTTACAATGTGAAGGTCATGCAACTGAAAATACACAATTTTTTAGGTCATGTGAAGGTTACAATATTCTTCACACAATATAAAAACACTCGTATTTTTTACTTATAGAATGATATGTATAATCAACCATCTCTTTCTCGACTTGACTACTTGAATCGTATATTTTGAGTACCAACTAATCAAATTCTATTTCTTGCTATTTTTATCTCGCCATTTATTTCATTGTTCAACTCTTTAACAACACAAAAAAATCATTGGTGGATTTCTCATAGTTGGTGATGTTGGCTGCTGCGCATGCAGCCATTCATGAATGATATGTTATGAAGCGTTGTACCAAAACCCGTTGCCATATCACCTCACTACACCCCATTTTCTTTGTGCATCGGTAAAAAAACATGCTTTTTGGGGGATAAGTGAGATTTCGAGTAAGTGTTTCCATAATTTTATTCTGTCCGAAGAAATGATTCATCGAAATAATGAGTCGAACTTCATGATCAAGACCATTACTTTATAAATAGAGTGGAATTTATATAAAATTCCCGTGTATCGTCAAACGTGTTCAATTAAGAAATGTGAGAATCTTGAATAAGTCACCGTGTTGCTAACTTATGGTCAGATATGTTTAAAACGAATGTGTGAACATTTTGAACAAGTTTACATATAATTGTGGATGATAACACAATTTTAGACAATCTTAAATAAGATATTTTCAATTAAATTTACCTACGGATGTTCATAGCGAGCTCATTGAGACGTCTGACAGTCGCTCAAAATTCAATTTTATCTGTTTAAGAAACTATGTATTGTTGAATCCGTTTGAATTCAAACCGAGATGGTGTTGGTACATCACTCCCCTCTATATATCATTCGTTGTATTATATCATCACGACAGTATGATAAACCACTACTACGATATTTTCTTATTACAATGGTAAATATATCCTTATACTGTATGACGGTTTGTCATGAGAACTGCAAAGATACCTTTATCCTGATATATACAATATAATGTAATCTTCCGATACAGGTGATATGTAAGTTACAATGTGACACGCCGGTTAAGGCTCAAGGAATGCAGTGAAAATCTCGTCTCTGATTCCATTATCCGTACGCTGCTAAAGCCCTTGTGGCCATAAAGGTTCACATGCGACGATTCCAGACCATTCATGGTCGTCTGAGGGATGAGTCGACACATAAGCTGGTCCATATACCACAGTTACCCCCAAAAAGTTACAATCTCCATACAGTATAACAAACAGTGACACGAAAGTTGATGCTTTTTTTTTTCTCACGACTCTATATATTTATATATTATTTTGGCATAATATCAATCAAATGGTCTTGATCTTACACAAAGATCTCAACATTGTACAAGTTCCATATCTCATATTAAAACACTTGGTGCATTGAAAGTATACATACATTGCTATTATGAACAATGATAACGCTTTTGAACAAACTCACCAACAAAATGATTCATAAAAATGGAGTTGTTGAAGTGACAAAGGGAATGATATGATCCATGTTTTGGTCATCAACCTTTGTAAACCATGGTGCGTGACGATCGTATCCGTTCTTAATCTTTGTGGTGGCCCTTGTTCGCATTTTCATGGTTCCACGAGGCGTCGACATCAGGGAGTTGATATTCATCGGGCTTCAGAGCCAAAGCAAAATCAGGTAATGTTGGTGCCGTTTCCATGATTCTACACTCATTTTCCGGTTACATCACCACAAAAGAAGAAAACAAACAATTAGTTGTACTACGTGGGAAAATGCGTTCTAAACCGTAGGCATTAAGTGTTTTTCTAATGAATATTTGTTGTGTATCCTCACAATTGCATGTATGTATAGGTGTATATGCATATATCGACACTTAGTTGTTGATTAAGGGCGACCCCAACCGGCCCCACACGGAACCGGCACATAGTCATAATGATGTGAGAAATAGAAATTTTCACTTTGGTGAGAAGGTAAGTGAAAGTACTTTTATATTGTGTGAATATTGTAAATTTTAAAACTGTGTATCGGAAGGTTACATAACATTGTGAATGGTGGAACATTAACACAATATAATGATACCTTCAGTTCTTTTCATGTTCTCACGAAAAATGATTGTTCTCACCAAAAACCCAACCCTGTAGACACATGCTATGATATATGTGTACATATATAGGGTCAGGTTCAGAGGAAAACTGCAAAGGAAAATAAACCGAGGAACACCCTGATAATCATGCATCTGGACGGTATGCACATGTGCATACAAATAATTTGTAAGCAATTTGTTTGGTATTTACATGTGGATAACATGCACACGTGCGTAAAAACCAAGAAACAACTTCAATTACTTGTATGCACATGTGCATACAAGTAATTGAAGTTGTTTCTTGGTTGTGCATACAGTCCAGATGAATGGTTACCATGATGTTCTTTGTTCTTCAGTTCTCATTTTTTTTTTGTGTTTTCCCCTGAACCTCCCTCTATATGTGTATATCTTTATGTATGCGTGTATGCAATATGCTAAACCCTGTTTCCAACAAGTTCAAAAAATACTGCATGTGAAAGCAAAGTGGTTTACTTGTTTTCAACCAAGGAAATCGTAAGGTGATCCCACGACTTACTTTTCATAAGTGTATAAATCCCGGTTGATCCGCACCTTGCTAGAAGTGTCTTTCGGAATTTTTTCAGAGAGATACTTCATTGTTCCCCAAAGAGGTGGAGTTCTGCATAAAAAATGTAAAATCAAGATGAGTCACATATCTGTCATATTCTTTCCTCCATTAGTAAACCCGGACCTTCGTAAATTATATAACAGTTAAAAGAATCACTATATCATCTACTTCCATTCGCTCCAAAATAAACGTAATCGATATTGATAAATGTTATGAATCCTACAACAAGCATAATCCACTCCGATAAATATGAGAAAAGCAGGAAACTAAGATAAAATGGGATTTGAGACCTTGTGCTTTTAGCCACATGCTTGTGCATGAAAATTTCGAATTCAAGTACCAAAATCGAACTTATGTATGCTTTGTAAAAAAGAATAGCTATCCCGTGAATAAGAAAATAAGATTGTATTCACTTGTAAAAAAACGATTAACATCACATCTGTATATACTAATCCAGCACTCACCGAACCAAGAAGTGAAAATACTATATTGCCCTTATACTCTTAACAATAATAGCTTCCCAATCCCTATAACTGAAGAATAAAAGAGATCCATTTCACACGTGTATTATACCATCTGCTTCTGTCTACGAGCACACGACATCTAAAACACATAACATTCACATTGTGTATGCAAGTTCAAGTAGGATTAACGTTTTAACTTCTTTTATCCACAGATAAGAATTTTACCTTGAGAGAGGAACTGCTGTATTGAAAGCTTCACATGCCCTCTTGCTTTCTTTCAGATACTCATCTGCTGCTTGTAAAGCAGATACAGCCATTCCATGTGATTTTTCGGTGTTACCTTCATCGAGAATCAAGCCATGATAATAATACGCGCCTGCCTAGAAAATGTATAATTTTTTTTCATTAAAGCGAAGTAGAAGGCCTGAAATTATCAGTCAAAAGAAAATAAGGATTTACAGATGCACATGATTTTGGATTTATGATTTATTACCAAGAAAATACGGGTTTACAGTTCATTTGGATTTATGCCACTCCCACCACAACCCCACTGCCTACCGCCTCAATCTACCAACCTAAGACTACCCAATAGAAAAAAAGTGAATGAGTTACAGAAAAAGGGGAGATAATCCTCGACTTCTTTGTTGAGATGAACCACTACAGGAGGAACAGAGGAACACCGCTGTCTTAGTCTTGGATTGTCTTTAATTTATGATCCACATCTCCTTGGATTATCCGTGGGGACACCCTTTCAGCTATGAATATAACTCTCACCTGGTATACACTCAGCGACAATATCCTCTATTGATATGCTCCTCGAGATATCACTATGGATCACAACTTTGGTGTCTTCTGTGTTTCAAATGCCTACAGTTAAATAATCACCCTGAAACTAATTTGGTGTTCAAGAAGACCCTCCTTGTGCTCTCTTGAGTTAATCCTACAGCAATGTGCATTTACATGCTACAAAGTAGCAAATATCCTATCCGAGGCTAGGTGGTCAACATTGCTTTTTGTCTCGAATACTGTGTTTCCCATACTCTTGTGTGTGTGTGTATATTAATGTAAAACTGCAACCGTGGTTGAAAATTACAAAGATCAAGCTACCTGAATAGTATCCACCATCAAATGACAAGCCAATTAACAGGAGATCTAACCCAAATCAAAAGTAACACAAATACGAATGAACACCATCAAGAAACATCTTTGAAAAACTTCATCAAGTAAAACATGAATGTTCCTTGACACAATGTCCCATCCACCTAGCAAGTGAAGCCACCAAGTAGAGGAATTGACCAAGGCAATCTTAAAGTCTCCAGAAGGGAGTAATCTTGTGGGACAAAGCCTCGAAGACAAAGAGGAGTATTCAGATGGAGAAGACAACTAAGGTGATGACAACAAATAAAACTGTTAAGACAATGATAGTGGCATCAAAACTGATGAACCTTTACAGGACAGGAACTCAATAAATGTGAGAACTTGCAAAATTTATGATTGTATGACTTCTGATCGCTCGTTTGTTGCTCTCTCAACAAGGGTTTGAGTTTTTAGTGGACAAGGAGATTAAAAAGGAGACGACAAAAGGTCGTCCTGGGAATTCAGATGCTGACAAGATTGATGTTGGGTAGTTAATGGGGTGGTTTTTCTTCTTTTTGGTACGGAAAGCAACATGTATTTGAATCACCTGGTGGATTTTCAAGATTTGATCTTTGAATTAGAATTTGAATTTCAGGTGATGTGGCTGTGAAGAGGTGGAAACAGAACTTTGTTGGTGGCAACCTCATCCCATGGAAGAGCAAAAAACAAGGGGTAGTTTCTATTTCTAATACCAAGTCAGAATATCATACCATGACATGGACCAAACATATCCTATGCATATTGGGAGTACTGTTAGACTATATCCGGCAATCAGTTGGCAACTAATATAGAAAAACAAAATCAGGTTTACCACAAGCATAGAAAATACATAAGAGGTTTATTGCGATTTGTTGTATAACCATGTGTTGTAGAACAATACATAACCCCATCGATCCAGTTTGTTCATATTCGAACTGAGTATGAGCTTGCTGACATTCATTGAAGCCAATGCTGAACTTCAAAATTGATTTTATTTGTAGCAAGTTGGACGGGACACGTATGCTCCAACTCAAGAAGTATTTCACATTTAGGACCACAACTTTATGTTTACAGGAATTACTTCATTAGTAACTTTTGTTTAATTGTAGCTAGAGTTATACGGATCTTAATGTAGTGTTAATATGCATTTGCTTTATTATTTTAATCCTGAGAATATGGACATAACGTTAGATATTGACTAATTTCTTCTGAACAACCAATTCTATTGTTTCTTTCATTCCCGAACTACCTGAATCAACTTTTGATAAAGCTCAATAAATTGAATGAATAAATTTATTATATCATTCAACATTTTTTTAAACCATAATGCTGCCTTTAGTTGAGTTCAAGCTGTAAGTACAAATATAGGAAGTAAACAGCAAAGGTACCTTGGCTTCAATATATTTCCACTTGATATAAAAGCGGTGTTTCTCACCCCAACCATTAGCTAGTGGAAGGTTCGTAATATTATCTTGGGCCTGCATAAAAAGTTAAAATAATAAAATTTTAATAATTATGTAGCCTCTACCATGTTTCCATCTAATAAGAAAATTTAAGTCAATAGCCTATATAAAATATGGATGAAGAATATCATGTCAAGATTGAAATAATAACTTACGGATGAGAAATATTCTCAAGATCGATGTGGAATGATAAACACACACACATACAGACAAATGCATGCCAGTTTTATTCTAGGTTGTCCTTTGCATCTAAATAAAAAAAATCTGAAGTGAGATTCAGGTGATAACTCAAGAATGTGGTACCTATCCAATTAAACTCTTTATCTATTTAAGATCTTACTAAAGTTGGCTTTATATTTAATGCCTATATGTGAGAGAAGCTAAAATGTTTTTCAGGAGCTTCAATGCAAGTTGCTAAGGATTACAAAAATGCCACAGGTAAGCCAGATACATCAGTAGACTTCTACGGTGGGTGGCCTAACACCACGAGGCAGTTTGGCTCCAGAAGCATGAAATAACAATTTATCGTCAGAAACAAAGCAGCAAGCCAATTTCAAGGAGTCATAAAAAAATTAGTGAAGTGGCCAAGAGAAACTTCACTAAGCAGGTAATCAAGTGTCTTCAAGGACGTAAAATATGATCTTGGTATTATCAACAGGGTATTAGGAAGCTAAGGATCAGTTGTTGGGTTAAAACAAACTGATCTACAAATAATGATAAGTTTAAGGTTCACATAATTAGTGAGATTGCACATTGAGGAGAGAAAACCACAAATTAAATGGAAAGGATTACTTTATTTTGGATGAGATATAAATAGGTGTTCAGTTGTTGTTCCTTGAGAGTTTAGAGGGTTACCAAAAGTTTGGAAGGCCAAGGGAAATGATTAAACAGAGCTAAAGAAAGGTCCACAGGATGAAGATGTCATAAGATAACAAGGATTATATTGTGTTTTGAGTTGTGCCCCAACAAGAAGAAAACTTATCTAAGAGAAAAAGAACATCGATGAAAACCATAATCTGCATCAGACTGTTGCAAGACAAGGCTACATTTAAGGTGAACATGGAAGGCTTGATGAGCAGTGATGTAACACCTTGCTAGTCCCAGTTTCCCAACACTTCTAATGGCTTAGCCAACAGAAGCTCAGAACAATAATCTCTCTACAGGAACACAGGCTAGTCTTCTTTTCTCGGTGAGATTTCAAAGAAAGTATGTTCTCGACTTACTAAAAAGTGGGATGCTTGGGAGCAAACCTACAAGAACACCTATGAGCCCCAACGTAAGGATAAACCAAAGTGACAAAGGTTTTCTAATAAAAAAGGGAGATATTAAAGATTAGTTGGAAAACTTATCTATCTTTCCTATACTAGACCTGACATTGCATTTTACGTTGGTATAGTAAGTCACCCAACATGGAATATCTAGAAGCATTTTATCGGATTCTACGGTACCTAACAATGGGTCCGAGCCTTGGGGTGTACTTCAGAAGGCATGAGACCGTGATAACAAGTATACTCAGATGCACCCTTTAGGGGTAGGGATCACATGCCCCTATCCAAAAGTGAAAATAAATTCCAATTACCTTTTAATCCCAAAAATCTCGTATTTACCACAATCTTTCCCCATTGCTGCCCCAACCTCCTCTCGTTGATGTCCTCAACCTTTTTCTGGCAACTCACTCACTCACTCAATGCTTTTGGCGTCATAATTCTGAGCAATTTTAGTGTGTGTTGATGATTTCCATATTCAAGTATGGCGTTCCTTTTGGCATAGCTTGTTAACTTTGTCGGATTATGTCTTCTTCGTTGCCCTTAATGGTGTTTTACTAAGAATTTCTGTAAACCCCCGAAAACCGAGTAACCTGAAATCATTTAACCTATCTCAATTGGTTCGAATGAGTTATTTCATTTTGAATTTTTTTTTTATATCCCTAGGTGTGCCCCTGTCACCTGACTTCCAGGATTGCCGTTGCTACTAGGGGTGGAGAGTTGATTGATCAAAGATCAGCTAGTGCCTACGTTCACATTTATGGGGAAATTTGGCTACTTGGCGACCCAAGAAACAAGCAGCAGTCTCCGGAAGCAAGGCAGAAGCAGAATACATTGCTCTTTCTTTAGGGATATGTGAAGGAATTTGGATCAGAACACTATTAAACGAACTGAGATTTAAAGCTTCTGAATCCATAAAGTTGTACCATGATAATCAAGCAACTATACGTATTGCAGAGTCATGTCATCATGGCAGAAGAAAACATGTGGATATTGACGATCATTTCATTTCTGAGAAAAACTAAACGGAATCATACAACTGGCTATATTCCTACTCGGATGCAGATTGTAGATATTTTAACCAAGGCTCTTACGAGAACCGGCTTTGATGAATCCAATTGCAAGCTGTTGTACAACATATACAACTCAACTTGAGGAGGCGTATTGAAAGAATAGCATGTCGTTTTTAATTTATTTCCTTTTATTTGTTTTATTGTTTTCCTATTCCCTTAATATCAGGGAATTAGTTGTAGGTTTAGAATAAATAAACAGGACTTGTACATACATTTTTCAATTGAATCATATATTTGAACGATGTCTTCTCACAAAAATGGTAGAAAAATTCGTCTTTCAAACTCTTGGTCACGTAATTTGCCATGAGAATTTCAAGCAAGGCATGGAACATATGGAATGAAACCTAAAATTATGGCTGGGAACAGACTGTTAGAACTTAAAACATCAAATATAATCTGCCTTAGTTACTGAATTTACTTCAGAAATATCATGAATGAATACCTGCTGCCAATACTTGACCATCTCACAAGCAAGCCTTCGTTTCACTGCAAGTGTGGCTTTGGTACTGTCAATTGCAAGCCCAAGTTGTATGTCGACACCCTGATTAGAACTCGATATATAAAAATGCCATCAGTATGTTATAAAATTAGCTACAATCAAGTATATTTATTTGTAAAAAGAATGTCATGCATATTGTTATTCAACTTTTTCCCCTGATTCATTGATTTCTGATACAAGAAAAACAGAAATACATGGCAGACAAAGAACTTCTGGAGGAAGATACTAACTGCTACGCAAGTGTTTTATGAAGTCATAGAATTTCAATTTTCAAGCAGGATAACCGGAAATAAATTATAACATCATAACCAGGGAACTGGATCTGTTCCTGGAGGTAGGGAGAAATTATGAAACACTTATTTCCTACTTCCATGAATGGGATGTATTTTTTCTTATTATTTTTAATTCAAATTCCACATTTGAAGTAAAAATATACCTTCTTTCAAGAAGTTCAATGGGTAACAGTATAACAGAGCGATTATAGACTATTCCAGCTTCATGAAGCAAGGCTCTTTACTTAGGACAATTATAATCAATATATGACCGGAAATCGAAGCTTTGAAAAGATTATCTCTACTACGGGAATAACAAATTTGTAAAACACCATTTGTAAAATTTCTCCATGTTCATGATAAACTCTGAGAAAGTCGGCCTCTATATTTCTCTCATACAAAGGCTAGCTTTTGAAACAACTAACATTGTCAAAGGGTGGGCAAAGGTGTTTCTATCAGAAAGTGTCGAACACTGAGATATATTAGCACCAATAATGAGGCTGCCAAGTTTGTTGATCTTCTGTGGAAGAAATTCTGAACGGGGAATAAAATGATGACCTACATAATCATCTTAAGATTATGTTGTATATATGTCCTACACAAGATTACATGTCACATCATAATTACTGTAATTGGAGGATACTACGATTACGGGACCTAAAACTAATATCTAAAGATTATGAATCCCTACTCAAGTTGGTGCATGCATACTTCTCGATGGACACTAGATACGACAAGTTTCTGGGGACGGGGGAGAGCTTCAAGTAGATGCTATTTGTTAAGGGAATAGGTTCATTTTTAGGTTTCTCCTTAACGAAAGTGTCTACCTGTATCAATCATATGTATAGTACGACCATGCTGGTCATAAGCAATACAATTATACAAAGAAACTGAAAGATATCCATGAGAATTCCATACCCAGGAGCATTCAACAAATACCTCAAGTCCTCAAGAATCTAGTGACAACTATGTCAGACAAATACAGATCATGCATAACCTAGCTGACAAGTTAACAACATAACTAATATCATGCTGGGTATATGCCAATTATATCAACTACAAAGATGATGTTGAGAGTTCCCATTAGCCCTCGCGTGCACCAAACATTACATTTCACATCCGGAGAAGAAAACTGGTTTGCAGCTAAATATTCTTGTTTTTACACTACCATGCGAAAATCTGTGTATCTCAATCCTTATAGGTGTCACCATTGGCACAGTTCCCTCCGCCCAAATTCCGAAGCGAATGCTTTCCTCAACTGACCAACATTTTCTGTCCACGTGACAATAATATAGAATCAGTAGAGCAGATAATGTGTTACCATGGTGCTTAATGAAAAATGCGGTGGTCTCTGTCACTTTCAACAAAGCCTGCTTTCTCATGGCCTTCATAACTGCCCAAATCATGCTCTTGTGAGTTGTGACTGCATCAAGCCATATAACAACCTTCCACATTCACCTACATTTCCTTTGGTCTCATCATCAGCAAAGCTGGGTAGGATAGTCGTATAGACATCCGTTTGATAGATCACCATGAAGAAACATACTTTTGACATCAATTACTGCGACTCCCAACCAAGATTAGCTGCAAAAAGAAATTAAATTGCGGATGCTATTGGAGAATGTTTCTCATGGTAATCAATCCCAGGAGCTTGAGCAAAAACTCTTCTACCAAATGTGTTATATCTCTATCAGCAGATCCATTCAGGTTATGCTTGATTGGGAACACCAACTTGTAACTTAATAAGTTCACCCCCTTGGAAGAGAAAAAAGTTTCCAAGTCTGATTTTTATGTTGAGGTCCCCATTTCTTTTGAGATGGTCAGCTTCTAATCTTCAAAAAATTTAGATTCCTACTAGGGCGTTGCAATAGACACAACATCCAAGGGAAGAATCAAGCAATGACAAGAAGGTGACAGACTCATGGGAAACCAAGATGAGCACAAGAATGTCGATCACTAGGCATATTTAGAATCATTTCTAGAGATGCAAAATATCATTTATGTTTCTTCAGAGTCCCAACTACGCATTCTCTTGCAACAACCAACAGGTTTGTTCGATGAAAGATCAGTAATTCCCCTTAGATCTAAGGAAGGTTCAATGTGGCACTCTGGCAGCATTAGTCGCGACACAAGGGGCAGATTTCCAAAATTCATTGCCTCAACATTTTCTCTCTTTTGTGATCAAGTTCAAAAAATTAAAAGTAGGTTCAGTTGGGACCCTCGTAGTTTCTTCACTGCTTTCACAGGGTTCCTTCTCAGGCAAATCCACAACAGGCTGGGGGGTGGAAAAACTCATCCGCCAAGTGTACTGCTGTCTTACAATTATTCCATGGGGAAAATAAAGCATTGACACATTCTCATAGAGTAACATAAATGTACAGTTGTAGGATTATAACATCTATAGGCCCTCCCAGTGATTGATATCCTACAACCACATTTTATACTCCTGTCAAGCTTTCCATGGGTTAGGTGGTTTCTAACTAAAGATACACCACCATTTTTTGTGAGGAATCACAAATGAGTATTTCACGAAATGAGTTCGCCCCATCAAAACCTGGAGGACTTCAGATTACTGAATCAGTTGTAAGATTCCATGATCAGATGGTCTAGTTCCACCTTCATAAGCATGCTCTTGCACTTTGACAGTCCATCCAACCAGTATAACACTACACTAAGGCTCCCAGAAGATATTGGTGCTTGTATGGAAAGAAACTCTTTTTACAGCTAATATTGTTAGTAAGGCTACCAATAGATAAGAGACTATTTGGAGATTTCGGAGCTTGTAAATTTTTGGCATAGACAAAGAAGTAAAACATAATCAACTAAAACAGAAACAGGTGAGAAAGGCCCATCAGGTACTTTGCCATGTTCTTCCCTAGAAAAAAAGGATGATATTGGGTGAAACAAGTGTGGATCTCACATGAGTACTCACATTGCATCAATTCACACCTACTCTCTTCTTGATGAACAGTCGGAGACACACTCTTTAATGTTATATTTCTTCATCACGATAAATCCTCTCATAATTGTCTTTCTAGCCACCCATTTCAATCGCGTCAGAAGGAGGAAAGTCCATCTTTTTGCCTACTCCGGATGCCTAAAAGGCAAAGAGCTTAACAAAGCATAATACTAAGGATAAATATCCAACAGGAAAGAGAGCATCCTTTCCTCATCCTTCCAATCCTCCAAACCACCTCGAATTTGCAGCCCCAAAATAGTGCAAGATTAACAGAAACATCCAATTTCCTGCCAGATGACCCTTAATATCACTGTTGTATTCTATCATAGACAGATGCTCATGCTTTAAGTCATGTATCATACTGTTCAAGTCCAAAGTTTTGTCACCAACTCTCGTATCACCTTCATTGAATTGCTAAACATGTAGCCACTCTGAAGCTGTGACAATATGTGATTAATCAGTCAACTTTACTTATGGTTGTCTCACTATCCCACTTCTCAACCTCTGGTGATGATTCATATAGTGGGTTTTCTTTTGTACCAGTAAGACAACTCATGCACCTTCCTGTAGCACTGGACCTCTTTTTATATAAATTGGGCGCATAAGATCCCATTCTTTCCATCAAATATAATGGACAAGGGAGGAAACCACAGGTGAGAATCCGAGGACCCTCCATTCTATCCTCATCGCTCGAACAACCTATGTCCATCATTTGACATCATAACTAAAAACTCCAACCAACTACACAATCCAGAAGCACGCATAAAAGAAGCTAAAACAGAAACACAGTAAAAAAAATTCAACTGGTCTAGGCTACAGCAGTGGGAGCAACTAGGCTGTGGGCATTCACTAGGCAACAACAGCAGCAGTAGGACAGAGGTGGCAGCAGCAATGCCAAGCAGTCAGCAGCCTGCTACTAATGCTTAGATGGACGAGAATGTGGATCAAACTAGCGCAATGTGGTAGCACTAGGGAAGTGGTAAGACACTGACGACCATGATGGTGGCGAGTGCCAAGGGAAAGAAAAATATGCCTCAGAATTGAGCTCTGATACCATGTGAACAATAACGGAAACCAAAGATCTCTGTCTCGATTTCGTTCTACATAATTTTCTTGAGGTCATTTTACATGCAATGAAATAGTACATGTTACGTCCATGTAACTACAGTAATTGACAAAGACAAATAGCTATAATTACAGAGCCAGATGCCAATACTTCCATACAAGACAAACACAAATGGAGAAGTATCTTTTGGTCTTTCGACTTGTTATAGCTATGAATATAAAGCAGCAGTAATAAATATATTAAGGCATATGTCTTCTGGCTACAGAAATCACCTTATTGCACACATGATAAATATGTATTATGAAAACCAAAAAAAATCCCATAATAATTTCTGAAATAACAGTTTTCGTTACCTAAAGGCTGTGCCTCATAAATGGATTTCAAAAAGTGAAACTACCCGGTTTCGCTTAAAAACAATCAGCAAGAAGCAATATTGCAACTTGGACCAATAAAATCTTGCCCTTCCAAGTACTAGGCTTATCAATGTATGATTGGTATATAATCCCTTATATGATTGAGCACATGTATGAGCTATTAGATGCAGAGAACTTTTCAACACCATATTTTTGTTATGCAATAGACAGTCATGAGAGATATCTATGGGATGTATAGGGCCAAAAATCCATGCATTTTTTATATTATTTTTTAACTTATCAAATCTCCTACATTTCACTTGAGGAATACACACATCTTAAAAATAACGGGCAACCACGATTGTAATTTTCCGATCCAAGCCAAGTTTAACGGCATGAAAAACAATAAGCATATATATAGGATGTTCAAAACAACTGGAGTTATGCACATGTTCAAAGGTAAATTTACAACAGACCATTATAAGGATGTCAAAAGTTCTGTTAGAAGCAGAATTTGTGGGACAATACCTGTCCAAGTGCCTGAAGGCAGAGTGCTCTCAGAACTCCTTCGGCGAGGTCCACTGGCAGATCTCTCCTAAGAGAAAAGCAAATATTGCACAAAATTAAATTCTTATAAGCACAGATATGACCGTGAATAAGACATTAGAATTCACAAATCTATGAACCTGAGTTCAGGAGGCAACTGCGGAAGTATGTGCCTTACTGCACAATCAAGGTATCCGGCTGCCTTTAACAAAATATCAATTGCAGATCTCCTGCTTTCTGTGATAACAAAGAACATTCCATATTTCATGTAACACAAACAGCAGGGCTTAACATCCAATATATATCAGAAAATGCATAATGGAACAAGTAGATTATAGAATTCCTTAACTCAGAAGTAGCAGCTAATACAGCACAAGGCATATGCTTATAACATTTATAACGCTTTCTTCAAGCATGGCGTATATTTTCTTAGAACTTTATCGGATAACTTCTGCAATAAACTTGTTCTTGCAAGTGTAATGTATTGTCTTTCTCTATGCCTTTTTCTCTCCCCAATGATATGTACTTGATTGAGTTGCTTTAGAACTTACTACTACAGAAATTATCCAGGATAAGACCTGTCTTTACATATTGTTCAGTTCTCTTTCTAGATTCTGCATTGTTAAATCTGTTTGGTCCATGCCTATTAACCTTTAAGCACCCTGCCACCCCTGCACATGTGCACACGAGCATCTAGCTTTTCACTGTGTCCTAAATCTCTAATAAGCAGGCCAACCTTATTGCTTGAATGCTTTCTAAATTTTAATGTGTAACCAGTAATCTTTAATTAATCTTTTAGATACGGAAAACAGATAAATCACTACCAATTCGAAGCTCCTAGCAAGGACTAATAGGAGTAGCAACTGAAGAGTGAAGTTTGACAGTCAAACATTTGCAAGCCGCTAATTTGTCCTAGCTGTAGCTGTTGTCAGGCTGAAGTTTCATCCAGAAGCAGATGGATGAGGGAAGAGCAACTCCTCCCTTAGTAGAAACAAGAATATTAAGAACTCATAGGTAATCCTTGATGTTTTAATCTCTGTTTTATGAACATCTCAATAATAATGTGTTAGCAATGAAACTATTAGTCTCCTGGTAGAGGTAGAAAACAGCCTATGAGTGAAATAAGAGTAAAAAAATAGAAGTGCTAATAAATATACTAATCCCTCATTAATGTTGGGGTAAGCAGATAAGATCCAGCTTTGTAGTATGCCAACAATTAGAGTAGCAAATACATTTGGAGTAAACATGGATTCATGCTCCATAAAGTTGTATACTATCCTTACATTTTGTCAGGGTAGCAAGTACCATCTGATCTCAGGAATAGGATTTTTGAAAGAACTTAAAAATATATTTTCTACAAAATAGCCATCACCAAAGCTCCAACTCTTATTATTCTTCATGCACATAAAAGCAATCATAATGCTTCTTAGATATGAAACCAATACTTCTTAAATATATTTTCTACAAAATAGCAGTCATCAAGGATCTAGTTACAAAAAGAGCATCCATGCAATTATGTAAAATTTAGTCATATTCAGACGGCTGGATTGGCCACCAATCAAATAGGTAGGAACTTCTTAAATGATCAATTTATGTACCTTCGTTAAGAAAATGACGATATTATATAATTTATATAACAACTAAGAGAAATGTATATTTTGGAACATAAAAACAGAGACATTCTACCAGATAAGTACCGCTCACAGTTGGTATATTAAGCATTATCTAGGGGTATGAATTCATGTTGCTAATTCAGTTTGATGTGGAACATATTATGAAGTAGCTTCCTAGTCAGTTTACAATAGTGACCTAGTTGGTTGAGATAGTTTCCTATTGGGTTTAGAATTCTTTCTTATTGAGGTTTCTGTTTTACTTGTCCTATAAATACTTCTGCCGGGCATAACTTTTTTATTATTCTTGGTCAATAAAATCTTCCTTTTTTTCAAATTCCTTTAGGAATTTGTATTTTGTGAAGAGCATTTGTTTTCTCAAATATCTTTCCGGTGTCACAATTTTTAACATGAAACATGCAACATGTATGCATGATGGTCATATCTAATAAGCATAAAGATAATTCCTTCTCCTCTTGTTTTCTATCTTCCTTATTTTTCAACACATGGCTAGTGGATAGTATAAGAAGACACACATCTTCCATCTGCTATAGTGCAATGCAGTCCAACCTAATATTTCCAAGACACAATTATATCCTGAACGTATGTCCTTTTATGACGGATCTCGTCCATATCTCAATTCATGACAAAAAAATAAAATCGCTCTATGTTGTTACACCCACCCTATGAAATAATTTCCTTTGGCATCACTAACCAAACCAGTTGTTTTTTGGGATGTCTCTTTCTATATATTTTCCATGTACACAAGATTACAACTTATTAGAGACTAGAGAGTAATCCACAAATGTCTCTACCAGCCAAATATGAAATAAATCAGAATGGAAATTCATGATGAAGTGCCTAACCACATTCATCTGTTCAATACTATTACTTCAGACAGGATTTTGGGATACTGATATGAATAATATTAGACTGCATCATATATAAGCATTTCCGTTTTTCAATATCTTGCCATCATGTTGTGTACTTCCGTAAGATCTCCTAAGCTGTTTTAGTGGCATCTTGACTCTTGAATCAATATGAGCTTCTGGTTAATGCTTATGTAGTAACCACAGTAAATCAGTGGATGAAAACATTAGCCATGTCGAGCATTATGAACATAAAATAAGCAGTTTTTCTCATCCGACACAACCCACCTTCTGATACTTTAGGCAAATAACCATCAGTGGACGTTCTTGGGAGAAGCAACAAGTTAGCTTGTGATAGTGATAAAGCTGCCATCAAGTGCAAAACAGACAATACTTCATACCAAGCACTATACATCCCCATTTCCTGAAAATTATGACAATATGTGCTAAGATAATGTTCCACTTCATTCATGGTAATATGCCAAAAAAAGAGTAACAGTTTTTTGTACAGAACTTATACTGCTTTCTTACTTCTGAATCATCCTCCTGGTTTATCCATGTAAATTGTACTTTATGTTGCAACGGGCTTCCTGCAATAGTGGTAAAAATATGGTATCATATGAATAGAGCACAAAAACTAAAAAGATAGCTCAGATCATGATTTACCATCTTTAACCAGTCCTAGAAGGACTGGTAAATAATCTTCAAGGGCCTGCAGAAGATCACCTAAAGTTGAGCCTCCTGAAAATGTAACGCTACCCGTAAATATGATACCATCACACTAACAACTGAAAAAAGACGAGTCTTTTTTAATACCAACCATGTTGGGTAGCACTTCTTCTCCGTGTTCTCGTGATAGATGGAGCTTCTTGTCCAGCCATAACAACTATACGTGTCCTAAGAGCAGAAAGCCGCTCCACTAAACTCTTGCACAAGTGGTCACCGAGTGACTCAGAAAAATCCACAGGTTTGGGAATCCGTAAACCAGGAACAAAAACTGCTACTTCTCCGATGTTTCCTGGCCTCCTTCTTTTCCCACCTGAATCCTTTGGGGTTGATACAAAGCATCCCATATTATACTTTATCTTCTATATATCTGCCAGCCCAAGGTTAATTTGGATGTTGCTCCTCACCAAGATATTGATTCTATGAACAAAATGATAGAAAATTAGTCGATGAAAGAGCAAGTTGGACATGGGGATGCATGCATATTCTTTTCATGATACATTTGAGTTTTTTTCTCAATCAGGGTCACAACCAAGAAATAAATGCAATTCAGGTGTGAAGATGTGGTTTTGGTGAACAAAGAAATTAAAATTTATTACTACTCAACAAGTCACAGAGTGGCAAACCTCATAAATGTTCAACTAAAAAGCAGTAGACTACTCACGAGCACAATGTAAAAAACTGTTAACACGGCACCTCCCTCCTTTCCTATAACAACAACAAACTACATTTTTTTATTATTGGAGCAAATGCCCTTCAAATGTTTAGAGCATACAGGTATAAATGAGATATGAGAATTCACAGCAGGAAGAAGAAAGTTCAATAAAGTAAGACTGATATCACAAGAAAAGCATGTAAAGTGACAGGTCTATTGCATTAATATATCTCAGCCTCTGCTTTCTGCTTCATCAAGATTTAATCATAGTGTTCCTTCCGAATCAAAATAAAGATAGAAACAAACGGAAATTCCAAATAAAGCATATAGATTTTTCATTCATAAAAGACTAACTTAAAACCCCTCAATAAATGCTTGGGTCATAAAGGTTCTTTTTATTTACCTTTTCATTCTTGGCCATACAATTCTTTGAGCAAGAAAGAAGCTGAGAAGCAATAAAATCTTATATATAAGTAAACAATTTCATGACTTTCAAACATCATAAACACCAACCATATAACTTTGATCCGGAATGAGTAATTAGCAAGCAACAACACCTTGGCAAAAAGGGAAACAAAATAGAGCAGTACATGATGTAACAACAACAAT
The DNA here is from genome assembly GCF_001531365.2 of Cynara cardunculus var. scolymus. Lineage (NCBI taxonomy): Eukaryota > Viridiplantae > Streptophyta > Magnoliopsida > Asterales > Asteraceae > Cynara > Cynara cardunculus. The sequence goes on from NC_037528.1 coordinate 45,549,326, forward strand.
CTGCTAGAAAGAGAACAACTAATTAACCAATTTAAAAAGCACCCAGAAGAAAATTAAGCCAATTTCACCAAACCCAACAAAAATAATGATAATCCCAAGCTGTTTCGAGACACAATTCAGCTTGAATTGATGCTATGTTTATACAAAGCGAATCAGAAACCGACTTCAAAAGATCATAGAATACCTTATAATATCAAAGAAGGAGTCGAATTCCAAATCTAACTGTCCATGAGCGCAAACAAATACCCAGAATCCATCAAAATTCAGAATTCAAAAAAATGCAGCTGAAAACTTTCGGTTGTTGTCCTTGGCAAATAATCAAACAGTTGGATGATCCCACCTGAGGCCTCAATTATCGATCTGGGTAAGCCACGGATGGAAGGTGAAGGAGAAGAAAGAGATAGAGAGAGGAGAGAGAGACTTGCAAGGTTCAACGTAGAGTGAAATTGTGTTGATAAATTATTGAAAAAGGAGCAGCAGCAGGAGGATTAGTGAGTAGGAAGACTTGTGTGTTTTTGCCAACACTTTGCCTTAAATGGTAATACAACACTTTCCGGCAATTAAATAAACAAGTATCTTAATTTTCACACAAACCAAGGGGCAGGTTGAAACATTGTGGATGTGGTCCAAATGGATCAAATTTATATGGATCCACTCAATCTTGGGCTATCCACAACCCTTTCAATTAATTATAAAAACGGATCCGTTTACCCAAATGTTTACCTGGTAAGCGCTTACCAATAAGAGTCAACACTATAATTTATTTTGATGTGTAAGATTTTAATACATCAAAACATATCGAATGCAACAATTTACTGGGTAAACACTTACTTGGGTAAGAGTCGTCATCCTCACTTACCGGGTAAGACTCTCCATCATTCTCATCGCTCTTACCCGGTAAGATTTTTGGCCCTTCTCATGTTCATCCGATGGGGAAATTTATGCGTTAAGCACTTACCAGGTAAGTGTTTAGTAAACGACCCCTTAGTTGAATAACTGACAGTTTGTACTGAGTTCGTTTGATTTGTCGATATTTTTTCATTAAGGTACAAATATATTGAATATTTTAGTTCTTGGAACTTCGTTAATGAATCTGTACCACATAGGAACCAAGTTAAATAAGAACTCGCTTAATAAGGCCTAAGGGTAAACTTTTTTTTTTTTGCTAAACAAGATTCACCTCATAATGATTCAGATACTACCTCTTAATTGAACTATTAAGAGGTAAACAAACAACCCCTAAGGCTTGGGCTTTGAATGAATAAGTAAGTTACATGGACCTCAGTCTAAGTGTTTGCTTGAGTTTTGCAAATGGCAGTTACATATTAAATGTCAAAGATAGTCAAAGACATGGTTTTAGGATCTCAAAGCTTGATCTAAAGGTAGCAAAACAGTAACTAATGCGGCTTTTCATGTGCTTAGTCGCATTATACACTGGAGTTTCAAACGATGTGGAACAAAAAACATTGCGCGGAGCAAGTTTCCATGAGAGTAAAGTCGTTGGGTAAGTCTCGTGCGACACTGGAATTTTGCGTAGAAAAAAAAAGACACTCACAGGTTTCTATGCGGGTTAGGTTGGAATGGCAATGAGTCGGGTTCGGGCCGGTTATTGATATCCTCGTCCCCGAAACCGATAACTAAAATCGTCCCCATAACCGCCCTGATCCCCGTCGGGGATCTTATCGGGTATCCCCAATGGGTCCCCGCGGTTTCCCCGATCCCCGTTGGGAACCTGTTAAGGGTAAAAATCCTCTTTTTCCAATTCACCGTTGATTATAATCGAACCCGAAACCAATCTAAAAAAATTACAATATGTTAATTTTCACAACTAAAAGTAGATTACAATTTTTTTTAAAGATGTAAGTTTAAATGTCTCAAACATAATCGAACCAATTACAAACAATATATTAGATTACAATATAAAACTAAACAGAAATTCAAAC
>NC_037528.1:45551778-45556442 GCF_001531365.2 Cynara cardunculus var. scolymus
TTCATAAGATTAACGACGGATGAAAGTAGTTTTTACGGTTTTTACAAATTGGAGTGTTTTCATTTGATCGCTCCTCTATATATATATAAATTAAAATTAATATGTATACACATATCGGGCCGGGTCGGGCCGATGATCACCGTCCCCGTCCCTGTCCCCGTTAAAATCCCCGAATTTGTCCCTAATCCTCTCCCCATCCCCGATAAGATGTCTCCGAACCCGGCCCAAAGTTTCGATTTTGGGTTTTTTTGCCATCCCTAGGATTAGGTAGCACGAAAAGTCGCATCCGCTCCTGGTCGGTTATGACGAGAACATATATACACCAGATATTCTGGGACAAAATTTCTCTCAATTCCCTCTTAATTTTCTAGGTCGTCTTTTACTTTTTCCACAAAATTCCATCACGAAACATAGCTTGATTCGCTAGATTATCAATCTTTTTATTAAAGTATGAATCTACCCTATCAAGTAGATTTTCGGTTGATTTCTACTAATTGTATATTGTTTATATTATCAATCTGATACAGGAATTTCGATTTTCTGTATTTTCTTTATTCATATATACACATACTTTAATCACGTGATTGACTACTCCTCAAAGTTATTACAGTAAACTACAAATTAGTCTCTGTGGTTTGTCAGAAATAACACTCTTCATCCCTAGATTTTCGAAATTATAAGATGACCATCGTGATTTGCAAAAACGTTCAGATTGGGTCTCTCCCTCTTATGCATGCTAAAAAAATCTATTGAATGTGATAGATATTTGTTCTTTTATTTATTTTTTATCTTTTACCCGATCAAAATCAATTTTATGATTTTGGTTTCTGGTTTTTATTGGGTTAAAAAACAAAAAAAAAATCGATAAAAGAACGAAAATGTCTCTCATTTAACGGAATTTTTAACAACCGTTTGAGGGAGGAACCAAATCCGGACATTTTACACACCATGATGGCCATCTTATAATTTCAAAACTGAAAGGATGAAAAGTGTTATTTTTGACAAACCACAAGGACCAAAGTTATAGTCTACTCTTGTTATTACTTATTAGTATGATAATTTAATTTTTTAGAGGTAAATTACATATTTGGTCCATGTGCTTTACACATTCTACATACAGTGGTCCTAAAATTAAAATAAATACAAATATAGGCCTCGTGGTTTCCATTTTCACACGCCTCAGGACTCATGGTTTACATTTTCGCACGTTCCAAGTCCCTCCCACTAATGAAATAAAAAACAATATGTTAACCAATTAAATAAGGGGGTATTTTAGTTTTTTTATTCTTAATTTTGTCTTTATTCTATTTTATCTTTTTTGTATATACACACACATCTATATATATATATATATATATATATATATACACACACACACCTGCATATATAAACATACACACACACGACTGTATATATAAACCACTGAAGAAGGGGCGATGGAGGAGGTGCTGGTGAAGCCCACCAACACCCCTCCTCCTATGAGATTCTCTCTCCATCCTCATCATCCCTGTCAAAATCACCCCTCCACTTGATTCGTTTTTCCCAAATTACTGCCATACAATAGGGACATCACCTTCCTCCCGGTCGACCACCATCTCCATCTTCATCTTAAACCTTCATCTGCATCCCTTGTTTCTTACAGTGAATGAACTTTGACCTAAGAATGGATATGTAACAAAACTTAATTTTCAAACACAACTTCTCGATTAAGAATTTTTAGACAATACATCAAGAGAGGGGGAGGGGTTGGATGGGGTTACAAGTTTTGATTTTAGATGTCCACTCTGTTTTTTTGATCGTGGTTGGAGAAGGGGGAGGGGTGTAGTTAGGTTGCTAGTGGTGGTTTAAGAGAGGGGAAGGTTGCATCTTGGAGAAAATGAAGGATATAACATAGGGCCGATGGACGATGAAAGATGGTGGAGAGGGGAAGATTAATGAAGGGGATGGGAGCTTGGCCGACAAATCGAGGGTGTGAGGAGGGGTGTTTGCTGACAATGTTGGAAATTTGTTGGTTGGAAGTTAACCTTCCATCCCACATTGGTAGAGAGTTTTATTTCTAGAGAAGCTTATAAGGCTTTCTTTAGTAGTGAGCTTTAAACATGTTAGTGGACTCATGGTGGGGGGTCTTGAGTGGAAGAACCAACACACACGCGCGCGTGGCCGTGGCCGAGGCCGCGGGATTCGCGAAGGTGGCGCGAGTAGGCGCACTTTGCACCACGCCGCGTCGGAGCAGAAGGAGCCTCGCCCCGAGCTCCGAGTAATTTTTTTACTAGAGATTTCGTCAGGAGGATTATCATTAATCTGATTTTAATTTTAATTTTAATTTGAAATAAATCGGTTTTGAGATAATTATTAATTTTAATATTTTGAGATAATTATTAATTTTTAATAATTAATTAATCCGATTTTTATTTTTATTTTTTTTAATTTGAATTAATTTGTTTTTGACTTGGTTTAGGGTTGAGAATTTTTCTCCCCTATCCCGGTTTTTTGGAGAGGTCCGTGGGCTTTTCTCGTGGGCTAGAACTAGGGTTTCACCCAGTATAAATACTAGGTGAAGCCGTATCTATTTTGATATAAAAAAATTATTCTTCCTCTGACGAAATTCTGCTCCCTTCTCCTATTTCTCTCTACCGGTTTTGCTACAAAAACCTGCTCTATATTCTTTGTGATAGCTGTTCACAAACGAATAATTTACTGCATCAAATCCTAGGGATTTGCGACTAGCAGACTCACAGCTTCTAAAGAGTGGTCGTATAAAACCTTTAAGGACAGGTTTTCTGTGCAGTTTCTCATTCAAATCGAAAGACTATTTACCAGGTTGGTTTTACTATTTTAGCATTGTATTTAAATTTCCGTTCACAAAGTGAACACTCTGCTTCTACCCCTTTCTTTCATTGAATCTATCGAGAAGGATAGTTTCAATCTGTGTGAATTGGCATCTATTGAGATTTTTGGTGGGTCTGAATTAAAAAAGGTTTAACTTTTTTATTGCTATAAAATAATTAAATTATATAAAGATTAAATCTTTATTTGGTGTTCATTTTCTTATTATTTTTATAATTTTTTCAACAATCTTAAAGGTTTTATAACAAATGGACACCGGAAATTATCGTCTTCTCAATCAAGACTTGATGAAATTGGACAAGTTTGACGGGTCGAGTTACACTCGTTGGGCCGAAAAAGTGAAATTTATGCTCATGGTTTTAAAACTCTATTATGTCTTGGACCCAAGTCTCCCTCCCATTCCAAAAGATCTGGTCCCTGAACCAGGACAACAATCGGATCTTCAAAGAATTGCAGATCTCCAAAAGCTTAGAATGATCCGTAAGGAAGAGGAAACTCTTGCTTGTGGACACATTAAGAATGCTTTGTCAGATCGTTTGTATGATCTGTATGCCCCGATTACGTGCCCTAGAGAGTTATGGAATGCCTTGGAATTCAAATACAAGTCACAAGAAGATGGCACAAACAAATATCTTGTGTCTCAGTATTTGAGATTTCAAATGGTTGATGATAAACCTATTCTGGAGCAAGTGCATGAGCTCCAAGTTTTAGTAAATAAATTGAAAATGCTTTCTATAACTATCCCTGAAATTTTCCAAGTAGGGGCAGTGATTGATAAACTGCCTCCATCTTGGAAAGATTTTTCAAAGAGAATGATGCACAAAACCGAGATTATTCTTTGGACGATTTACTAAAACATCTGCACATTGAGGAAGAGGCACGTAATCGGGAGAGAAGAGGCAAGTCTGTGATGAATGCCAACAGCGTGCAGGCTGGAGGCAAAGGAAAGGGAAGGGCCGGAGGGCCAAACAAGAAGTGGAACTTGGGTCCACAAAAGAAGAGTGTTAAGAGACCAGGCAGTCAATCAAACATGGGACAGAAGTTCAAGAGGGTTGGAAAATGTTACGTCCGCGGATAGACGGGACATTATGCTCGTGAATGCAAGGACCAAAAGTCCGGACCCCCTGTTGCTAGTTCTGTTGAGGGGATTCAACACCTTGTGGCGAATCTCCACATGGAAGAGATTGACATGATTTCAGAGGCCGCCACGAGAATTGTGGCAGCAAGAGGTGGTTGGTACTTGGATTTTGGAGCCACTGTTCATGTTTGTGACTCCAGGTCCAAGTTTGTTGAATATGGACCAGTGAGAGATAGGAAGCAAGTGATTGTTGCGAACAACGGTCGTGCAGATGTCGTTGGAATAGGAACCGTGCTACTGAAGTTCACTTCCGGCAAGACCGTCACTCTCCGAAACGTTCTTCATGTACCTTCCATTAACAAGAATTTAGTCTCTGCAAGCAAACTCGATGAAAACGGGTTTGGAATATCTATAGAGGCTAGGAAGGTCGTGATCTCCAAGAGGAAGGTTTTTATTGGAAAGGGATACAACCTGTTGGGCATGTATCGCCTTAATCTGAGTGAAGATGGTTGTGAGGAGGGCGGAACGAGTGAATCAGTAGGAAGTAATGTTGTTGATCCTCTTTCTCAGTGATTTGATGATAATCCCTTTTTCCTTTCGATGTATTTCTGTATCTGTAATTTCAGTTCCAGCGATCATACAHTGAGCTTGTTCAGTGATCGCTGAAGAACTTGTTTTGTAATTCATTCAGAGACAACGATACTTCAAGAAAACAACCCTCACACCAAAGATCCTTCAG
>NC_037528.1:45556542-45583485 GCF_001531365.2 Cynara cardunculus var. scolymus
GTTTAGTATTCTTGTAGACCCTTTTGGGACCAACAAATGTGTTAGCCACGTCTGATAGTGATACAAAATTTTCTGTTTCTATGGTTGATACTGATGTAATCCCGAATGTTTTTAATAAATTTGCTTCTTTGGATTATTTTGTTTGTTCTATTTCTTTATGGCATAAACGTCTTGTGCATACAAATGTGAAAAATATTGAAAAATGCATAACAAAGGTTTAATCAAAATTGATAACAAATACTTTGGAAAATGTGAAACTTGTGTAAAATCATAGTTTACAAAGAAACCTTTTCCTTCTGTTAAAAGGGATACATCAATTTTAGAATTAATTCATTCTGATATTTGCGAATTAAATGGAATACTTACCCGAGAAGGTAAAAGGTATTTCATAACTTTTTGTGATGACTTCAGTCGGTTTTTACAAGTTTATCTGTTACATTCAAAAGTCGAAGCTTTTGACGCTTTTAAACTCTATAAAGTTGAAGTCAAAAATCAACTTGAAACACGAATTAAAATACTTCGATCAGACATAGGTGGTGAATAATTTAATAAAGAATTTGATACATTATGTGAAGAGAATGGCATCAAACATGAACGAACCTCACCATTTACTCCTCAACAAAATGGCTTGGCGGAACGAAAGAACCGAACCCTTGTTGAAATGGTCAATTGTATGTTGAACCAATCAGGATTGCCTAACAATCTCTGGGGAGAAGCCATGTTGACGGCTTGTCATATTCACAACCGGATCACTAGTCATGTGATTCCAACCAGTCCATATGAGCTCTGGAAAGGTAGAAAACCAAATCTGAACTATCTAAAGGTTTGGGGATGTGTTGCATACTATAGAACTCCTGATCCAAAAAGATCTAAATTCGGATCCCATGCTATTAAGAGCATATTTGTAGGATATGCAGTAAATAGCAAGGCTTATAGATTATTGGACAAAGAGTCAGGAGTTATAGTAGAATCCAGAGATGTGGAGTTCTTTGAAGATAGATTTTTAGAAGATGCTGAAAAATCAGAACCAATATTGGCCTCTAATCCCTCTTGTTCATCTCATGCTAGTTCCAAAAACTCTATAGAGGCGGACGAACCACGAAGAAGTACAAGAGTGAGAAAAGAGAAAAATCTGGAAAATGACTTTTTCTCGTACTTGATAGAGGGGACTCAAAATAAAGTGACAAGAGAGTTCATTTTCTCTATCAATACTGAAGAGGATCCCAAAACATTTAAAGAGGCCATAACTTCAAGGGATGCTCCAATGTGGAAAGAAGCCATAAATGATGAAATGGACTCCATTTTGGGTAATGGAACTTGGGTGCTGGCAAATTTGCCAACAGGGGTGAAACCCATTGGTTCCAAGTGGATATTCAAAAGAAATATGCACCCTGATGGCACAATATCATCCTTCAAGGCTAGATTGGTGGCTAAAGGATATAGACAGAAAAAGGGTGTCGATTACTTCGACACCTATGCTCCAGTTGCTAGAATTAGTTCCATTCGAACTCTCATAGCAATTTCTGCCATAAAAGGACTGTATATTCACCAAATGGACGTGAAAATAGCTTTCTTGAATGGCCATTTAAACGAGGAGGTTTACATGGAGCAACCTGAAGGATTTGTAATACCCGGACAAGAGAATAAAGTGTGTAAACTTGTTAAATCTCTATACGGGTTAAAACAAGCTCCTAAACAGTGGCACGAAAGGTTTGATACGACTATCACATCTTTCGGGTTCCGACATAATGGGGACGACCGGTGCATATACTCAAAATGCACGAGAAGGTACACTATGGTAATCTGTCTTTATGTCGATGATATGTTGATCATCGGAACCAATCTAGATGGTATTCTTGAGACAAAAGGATACTTATCCTCGAACTTTAAGATGAAAGATCTTGGAGAAGTAGATACCATCATTGGGATAAAGATCAAAAGATCTGCATCTCAAATCTCTCTATGTCAGTCTCATTACATAGAGAAGATACTGACAAAGTTTCAACATTTGAATATATAAAAGAGTTTAATACTCATGTTTGATTCAAGTGTGAAACTCAATAAAAATACTGGTAGATCAGTGGCTCAACTAGAATATGCTAGTGCAATAGGATGCATGATGTATGCAATGCATTGCACTAGACCAGATATTGCTTTTGCTGTGAGTAGACTTAGTCAATATACGAGCAATTCGGGTTCAGATCACTGGAAAGCAATTGGTAGAGTATTGGGCTACTTGAAAAGAACCCAAGAACTAGAGTTGACATACTCTACGCATCCAGGAATCTTGGAGGGATATTCTAACGCCAGTTGGATAGATCACTCAAGTGATTCTAAATCCACAAGTGGATGGATTTATACTCTTGCTGGAGGGGCGATTTCTTGGGCGCGCAAGAAACAAACGTGTATCGCTCATTCGACTATGGAAGCCGAATTTATTGCCCTAGCGGCAGCGGGCAAAGAGGCCGAATGGATTAGAGATTTGTTGACAGATATCCATTTATGGCCTCGACCGAATCCCTCTATTCCTATGTATTGTGACAGTTAGGCCACACTGTCCAAAGTATACAATGTTGTATATAATGGGAAGTCGCGACACATAAGTCTCTGACACAACTACGTGAGACAACTAATTGATGATGGTACCATAAGTATAGTGTTTGTCAAGTCTTGTGGAAACTTGGCAGATCCACTAACCAAGCCTCTGACGAAAGACTTGGTAGAATCAACCACCAGAGACATGGGTCTGAAACCACATAAAATCAGTCAGTGATGGAAACCCAACTTGGATATAGTACTCCTATTTACCAAGTTTAAAGGGTAACAACAAGTCAATTGACTGATAGAAGGTACTATCAAACGATAGATCCATGTAAGGTGAAATATAGTACGGCGTTGTCGAGAACAAGGATGAGTTAATCTCTTAACAAAGTTTAGAGGCATCTCAACAACGAAGATGTTATAGAACTTTGCCTATATGACTTAGAGGTGGTGCCGCCTCAAAAGAAGAGTAGCGGTTTCTCTTTGAGTAAGTCATGAAACAGGGTTTAGCGCATGGCCATATTAGCGCTCAGTGAGAGAGCAAGGTGGATAGATGACGTGTGTAGGTAAGCCGAAGTGGTCGCAAGATTCAAGGTTTAAATCCTAAGGATTCCATTGGATTGATCMCTTCTTGCATACTTACATTAAACATGGTTTAATCTTAGTGACACCACTGTAACGTTGTCTACCATAAATGTCAGGAAACTTTCCAACCTGGTGGGGGATTGTTGGAAATTTGTAGGTTGGAAGTTAACATTCCATCCCACATTGGTAGAGAGTTTTATTTCTAGAGAAGCTTATAAGGCTTTCTCTAGTAGTGGGCTTTGAACATGTTAGTGAACTCATGGTGGGGTCTTGAGTGGAAGAACCAACACACACGCGCGCGTGTGGCCGTGGCAGCGGCCGCGGCCGCGGGATTCGCGAAGGTGGCGCGAGTAGGCGTACTTTGCACCACGCCACATCGGAGCAGAGGGAGCCTCGCCCCGAGCTCCGAGTAATTTTTTTACTAGAGATTTCGTCAGGAGGACTATCATTAATCCGATTTTAATTTTAATTTTAATTTGAAATAAATCGGTTTTGATATAATTATTAATTTTAATATTTTGAGATAATTATTAATTTTTAATAATTAATTAATCCGATTTTTATTTTATTTTTTAATTTGAATTAATTTGTTTTTGACTTGGTTTAGGGTTGAGAATTTTTCTCCCCTATCCCGGTTTTTTGGAGAGGTCCGTGGGCTTTTCTCGTGGGCTAGAACTAGGGTTTCACCCAGTATAAATACTAGGTGAAGCCGTATCTATTTTGATATAAAAAAATTATTCTTCCTCTGACGAAATTCTGCTCCCTTCTCCTATTTCTCTCTACCGGTTTTGCTACAAAAACCTGCTCTATATTCTTTGTGATAGCTGTTCACAAACGAATAATYTACTGCATCAAATCCTRGGGMTTTRCGACTAGCAGACTCACAGCTTCTAAAGAGTGGTCGYATAAAACCTTTAAGGACAGGTTTTCCGTGCAGTTTCTCATTCAAATCGAAAGACTATTTACCAGGTTGGTTTTACTATTTTAGCATTGTATTTAAATTTCTGTTCACAAAGTGAACACTCTGCTTCTACCCCTTTCTTTCATTGAATCTATCGAGAATGATAGTTTCAATCTGTGTGAACTGGCATCTATTGAGATTTTTGGTGGGTCTGAATTCAAAAAAGTTTAACCTTTTTATTGCTATAAAATAATTAAATTATATAAAGATTAAATCTTTATTTAGTATTCATTTTCTTATTATTTTTATAATTTTTTCAACAGACAAAGCGTGAGGAAAGGGGTGATGACATATGGGGTGACCTAAAAAAGGGGTCGGGATGCGAAGATTTCACTAATCTTCTACGACGATCATCTTCAACAGCTCCCCATCGGAGAGATGAGGGAGGGGGACGGTGACCAATCTCTCTCTGTATATATAATATTTTAATGAGTAAACTCCCATTTTGGTCCCTACGGTTTGGTAAAAAGTCTGAAAGTGAGACATGAACTTTGATAAAACTAGAAAGCATCATTATGGTTTTCATTTTGCTTTGAAAGTGGTCCCTCCTTACTAACTTAAATTGTTTTCTCTGTTAGAGGGAGGGGCATTTCCGTCTAGTTTATCTTTTTGTCTTTTGCTATTATTAACTAATAAACATCCTTGTGCATGTGTGTGTGTGTGTGTATATATATATATATACTATAAGGTACTCGCACAATGCAGTGAGATATATCTCGATTTTAGTGTTCCGTTTTTTTTTCTTAGTCAATATTATAATGCGGTTTTATGTGGTTTTTTGAGAAAGCGATAATGTTTTTATTTTGGAATAAAATATAAATATGAAAATATTTTATAAAAAATAAATAAATATTGATATTAGTACCAAACTAACTATTTAAAATTTCTTCTTCTTTTGTATATTTTTTTAATTTTTTTGTTTTATTTTTGGTTTAATAATATAATTTTTTATAAAGATAATAATTGAGTATTTAGTTAGAACTCAATAATTATTCTAATTATATTTTAGTTTTTTTATATTTAAAATGAAATGTTTATCTTTTATTTGATTATGTTTATCTGAAGTTAGTTACACGAATTCAAACAATAAACTTTAATTAGTTGCACTTACGCACAATTTACTTGTAATGTTGAATTTTAAGTAATACGCATCAATGAACAGTACTTCATGCATAAAAAATGGTTTTTAAGAGTTTTTGTCAAATGCTTTATAATATAGTGTGTGTGTGTATATATATATATATATATATATATATATTTGATTGATACGATTATCAAATATTTTATTATGTGTGATAAAAATTATAATCAAGTTGTCATAAATTTATCTTTGTGATGAAACCGGTTTGGAAAACAAACTCAATCCCGATTATTAGGGATTATCGCCACAGTTACAGATAATACTACCATTTTTTATTTAATTTAATAATGTTTTATTTAATACATTTATTAAATAAGGTTGGCAACACATATTTCTTTTCTCCTTCTAGCAAATTAGTTTGCTTTTTGCATGATCCTCCTTAGGATCAGGTACAGGTTCATGGGAAAACCGCAAAAAATGAGAAAATTGTGAAACACTCTAATAATCATTCATTTGTACAATATTTACATGTGTATATAAGTAATTTGTTCGGTATGTACATGTACATAAACATGTACATAAACATGTACACCTGCATAGAAACCATGAAACATCTTCAAATTACTTGTATACACGTGTGCATACAGTACATATGAATGGTTATTAGGGTGTTTCATAGTTTTTCATTTTGTATGTGTTTCCCCTAAACCTAAGTCTCTATCTACACACACTATTACTCAATAACATTGAACAGTTTAAATTTATAAAAGACGGTTTATCAGTATATAAAATTTATAAGAAGTACAAAACTTATAGTTAAAACATCAAAAAAGTGCATTGGCTCCATCATGAACGTTAACGGCGCGTGATAGATGTGACTTACCACCCCAACGTCAACACATTACGCCTTTTAAAACACTGCTAAAAGCATTTTGTCCTCGATGATGGGCCCGTCTTCGAATGATTAGATAGCATGTGCATATGGTTGTGGTTGCAAATACTTGACGAGGTCTTTTACTTTTGATGGTTGTCATCTCATCGTACATTAGTTTGTGTGTTTTGTAGTGCACTCAAGTGTTTGAATTTTTAGGTTTATTGTCGATATATGTTGGAAACCAATCAATGTATATGTATGCGGTTTCTTAATACAATTTCGACTTTTTTTTACATACTGGATTTTAGTTAACTGTATATCTAGTGATTCTATACTTATTCATGTATTAATCGAACAAAAGTATAATAAATAATGATAAAAAATAAAAATGAGATTTTATATTCAGATACTCACAGATAAAATATTTAAATAAAACCACAAGGGTGGTGCCTGATTGGTTTGAGTTTGACTCCAAAGATCAAAAGTACTAGGAGGTCCCAGATTCATTTCCAAGGAGGAAAAATAAATTCCCTTATGGCCACGGAGGTTCGAATACGGTGACTCCATGCTATCTGCAAAACAGGTGGTCTTCCTACGATTAGTCGGTTGGCATAGCGGGTTCAGATATCCAGGTTAATAAAAAAAACTAAATAAATAAATTATATAAATAATTTGAACTTAATTAAACAAATGCATAGTCTAACGAATATTTTTTAATTCTTATTATTGTGGTGTGATTTTGTTTTAATCATGATTCATATTCTGTTATGTTGATTGTCTTTCTCGATTTTATTTTATGGTTTTGAGAAAATTAGATATGAGGTTGGTTATTATTTTACTATATATATATATATATATATATATATATATAGAGAGAGAGAGAGAGAGAGAGAGAGAGAGTTTGTTTTAAATACAACTCTTCGCATTTGTACAACCAATACAACCCAATAAATTGAGATATTTATGGAAATGATGAGAGTTCATTTATTATATAGGGTTGAGTTCACATGAGACCAGCATGTTTTCGTAAGGCCCATGAGACCATTTTTTTACACTTGAAACTTCACAGCAAAATGCTATGAAGGTAAAAGTCAAACCTTCATAGCAAAAACACTGTGAATGTTACCTTCACAACATTTTGCTATGAAGTTTTAAGTTTAAAAAAGTGGTCTCACAAGTCTCAAAAAAAAGATTGGTCTCACATGATCCCATGTATAGGTTTCAATTATAGATTATAAAATTTTAATTTCCATGTTTAATTTATTTGATTTAAGTTTTATTATAATTTAGATTTAAAATAAAAAAATGTATTTTATTTTAGTTTAAAAATTATGATTTTTTATAGAAATAATGATATATAGAGTGTTATGTTTGAGCTCAACTATCGTTAAATTTAAATGAGAACTATATTTAAGATATTTTATATTTAAAATTAAAGAGATAATATATTTTAATAAAAAATAAAAATGAGATGTTTTATCTCGGATTTTCTTATGTTTATCGTTAATTATATGAAATTTTTTAAAAACTTCAGATATTTTAAATAAGTGTTTCATCTTGTAGTGTTTATTTAGTATTTATTATGTTTTATCTATAGTTAGTTACACAAATTCAAATATGGAGTTTTAATAATTTGTACTTATGCTTAATCAACTTGTAATCTTGAACTTTAAGTAATATGAATTAATAAATGATGCATAAAAAGTAGTTTTTAAGAGTTCAATGTAAATGTTTTATAATATAACTAGAAGAGTATTCGTGCAATGCAACGAGATACATCTCGATTTTAATGTTTCGTTTTATTCTGTCTCTGTCGACGTTATAATGCGATCTTATGTGGTACTGAAAAAACAATAATATTTTTATTTTTTGAATAAAATAAAATTTTAAGGTAAAACATGTATCGATTTTAGTATCAAATTAAATATAAGAAGCTCTTGTCTTTTTGTGTAATTTATTTAATTCAATTTCTTATTATAATTTAACTTAAATTTAAAAAAATATATCTCAAAAATAATGTAGCATATTTATTTAAGAAATATTTTACTCTAGAATATTTAATTTGCATGCAACTTAATAAGAAAAAGTCAAAAAAAGTAAATGTTTTTCTAAATCATAGCAATGGAAAATGAAAATCACTAATAATAGTTTGAAATATGTTTTCTATTTTTATTTTAATTAAGTCATCAAAATAATGTGTCATCCACATCACCTCATTAAAGTCACACAAGCAAAAAAAGTCAAGAGGTTAACCGGTTTAGAAGGTAACATGTTATCTATTGCTATAATGGGTAGATTTTTTAAAGTATGATGTATTAATAAAGATTATTTGAAAGTACATTGCTGTAATAAAGAAAAATAAAAGTAAAATGCTATAATAAGAAAATTTATGAAAGTAGGTTGCTATTTCATAAATTTAACCATTCTCAAAACCATATAAACTGTATTATATATCAACAGAGACAAAAAAAAAAACATTAAAATGAATATTATTTCGCTGCATTGCACGGGTACCCTTCTAGTATATATATATAGGTGGAGGTTCAAACGAGAACCCTTGTGATTTACGAGAATGCGAGAACAACCCAATAACCTCAAACTTTTTTAATTAATAAATTAACTTTTATTATATATAAATAATTTAATAAGGACAATAATGTAATTAAGTAATTTTTATAATTTTTATTTTATTTTAATTAACCATAATTATCTTTTCACGTTCCACGTTTTACTCTTGGTAGTTATCTTCTTCTTCTTCTTCTCGTTAACATCTTTTCTTCATATCACACCTCTATCACATAAGTATCACACTCATATCATATGATTATCACACCCATATTATATGATTACACCAAAATTTTAACTTGTCAACCAAAACGATAACCCAAGTGATGTATAACAGTGATTATCACACCCAAATCACATGATGACACCAAAATTTTAACTTATCAACCAAAACGTTAACCCAAGTGATGTATAATGGTGATTATCACAACCCTATCACACTCATATCACATGATTATCACACCCCTATCACATGATTACACCAAAATTTTAACTTATTAACCAAAACGATAACCCAAGTGATGTATAATGGTGATTATCACACCCCTATCACATGATTATCACACCTATATCACATGATTATCACACCTAGTATAATCCTAACCTATTTCGTAACCGTTTTACTAGATAATGATAATAATGAGTGTTTAAAAGATAATGATCGTGTTTAAAAGATTTGATGATATCATTTCCATTATTACCCTTTTAATTTTAAATTTTTTTGAATCTTTTTAAATTTTAATTTTAATTTTAAAAATCTTTTAATTTTATTTTTTATCACAATATGAGGTTATTGGGTTGTTCTTGCGTTCTCGTAAATCACAGGGGTTCTCGTTTGAACCCTTCCCTATATATATATATATATATATATATATATATATGTGTGTGTGTGTGTGTGTGTGTGTGTGTGTGTGTGTGAAATAGAGAAGTGATCTTAACTCTTCCATTAAAAAAATCAACAGTCAAGATTTGAGGGGCTGATTGTGCAGCATCGCATGATAACAACTATGCGAAAGATAAAGGGGTAATTTCATAACTTTTACAAATAGACGACAAACAAATATATGTGAACCCATATGATTCACATATGAACTATATGTGCATATATGAACTCGTATAATTCACATACGAATTATATATGCATATGTGAACATGGTGATTCACATATAAACTATTTAACTCATTCACGTATTAATTCTATGTGCATATGTAAACCCGTATGATTCATATATGAAGTATTTTAAGTCATTTGCATATGAACTATTTAATCGATTCACAAATTAATCTTAGATTCACATATGGTTTTAGGATCAAAATCAACATCTTGCTCAAGATTGTTTTCTGGATTCAGATTCATTTCGAAAGAATACGAGATTTGATCACGAAATATAATAATTTTGATAACCTAGATTTCCGATATATGATCGAGAAAGAATCGATAATAGAATTGTCATAAAACCATATTTGATTTGCGATGTATAATCGAGAAATTTTTGAGAAAAGATCGAAGATAGAATTGAGATCTTTACACTGCTATAATTCTATCGATGATAGAACTGCTAATTACCGTATTATCGTTCATTTAATAAATTTTGATCATTTAATCTAATGGCTAAGATTGCTTCTCTATTTCTCATATATTGAGTGTTTATCATTTGAATTTCTCCCTATATATAAGAGCAAGTTCAAACGAGAAGGCAGTCAAGTTACGAGAATGCAAGAAGCAATATGAACCACATAATTCATTAATTAAAAATACCATAAAAAATATAAAAAAGAAATTATCGTAATTACCATTTTGAATTGGATCAAATATTCTGTTAAAAATATTATTGTAACAAAAACAGCAGTTAAATCTCTTAAAAATCTCATTATATCTTTTGTATTATTGTTTAATTTTAATTAATTCATATTTTTTTTATTTTAATTAATTCATATTTTTTAAATCAAGTTTAATATAATTTTTTAGATACATTTTTGATTTAAAAAATCACATTTTTCATCAAATATCACATGTGCTATCCACAATCAATTCATTATTATTATTTTCTCTATTTTTTGGATCCACGTTTTGAATTACATGTGGTTAATTTCGTTTAACATATGATCTATTACGTTATTACGTATCACATATGATCCACTCTGTGAATTTTCATATATATATATATATATATATATCACATACGGTAATATACTTGTGAGTATAAGTTACGTATTATCACATGTGATAATATGTGTCTAGATATAAGTAACAAATTATCACATATGATAATATTTGCATCACAAAGGATCTATGAATTTAAATATACACGATGACATATAAAATATCCATAATTATCACATATGATTGATACGATCTCAAACAAGTTATCATATGTGATAAAAATGTACAATCAATCTGTTACAAATTTATCTTTGTGACGAAATCGGTATTTAAAGATTATTAGAAATCGGTTTGAAAAATAAACTCAATCCCGATTTATTAGAAATTATTATCACCGTTACTGATAATGATAGCCCTTTTAATTTAATTTAATAATATTTTATTTAATCAATTTATTAAATAAGATATATGGTATATATCACTATATTCCTTATCACATTCTCGCAAATTAGTTTGTTTCTCGTATGATCCTCCCTCTATCTCTCTCTCTCTATATGTATACATAGAATCATGTGAGACTAACCACTTTTTCACGAGACGCATCGTGAAGGTTCAGTTTATAAAAACAAAAAACTCATCCAAACTCCCAGGTAGTCTCAAGAAAACTAGGCTCACATGACCCGAAGTCTATATATAATATATAGAGGCCTAATCAAATGAGAACTAATTAGTTTGTGGTAACCATGAGATCCAATCTCAACCACAAATTAATAGATGAATTAAGAAATTTATAATTTTGGTAATTTTAAATTAAAATCTTATTGCAATGACATTTTAGGTATTTTCTCTCCTCTCTCCGTCCTCCGGTGATACCATAATGGTATCACAATGCATCTTATAYRTKWKTKYRTRWMRYWSWWMWRTSRWYWKWRWKKKSKMTCRSRGRTSTMACRMARWRSTMTYRKWMTSMMKYKWAYWYAWSYWTRKRTATMWWWMTRTRTMTWTWKWTWWAYAKAWWYRAKAYYWWTRGKTWTCMSWGWSRYMKSWMMGRMSAAYKSTSRMYMRWKGSMKKAGAKWKAMRAKWRWMWRMYYWAARWSTYCTYRMWWWWWAMWWWWWWKYCAMMWTKMMMMWWWWKAYAAWTWKWYYAWTWKWTYWWMWRWYTKRTSRWTGARMWTARATTKSWCKKWYRSSWCWMACKARWMASYTYTSSYYTSAMGKGMMCCYAWATATATATATATATATATATATATATGTGTGTGTGTGTGTGTGTGTGTGTGTGTACATTTCCATTACAAACCAGGTAACCATTTACCATCAAGAGCGTGTTATATGCAAGGGACATACATCATGAATTTTTGTACAAAATTCACGTGTATTATTCATGATGAATATGGAGACATGGTGCGTCTTTTGGTAGTTCCCCGGTTTGCAATGGAAATACGATTCTCAATCGAACTTTCTCTCTCTCTTCACACTTGCCGCCTTAAATCATGTTTTATAGAAGATCGTAAATTTCTAAGGCTTAAAGTTTGATCTTGCCATCGTGTCCTTAGAAAATAGTTTAGGTTTTCCTACTTTTTCTATGCAAATTATACTTTTTCATGCTTCTGCTACATGTCCCTCTTTGTTTTTTGTTTTTTTTATTAACCTGGATATTCAACCCACTATGCGAGCCGACTAATCCCAGGACGACTACCTACTTTGCAGATAGCCTGGAGTTACCGCATTTGAACCTCCGTGGCCACAAGGGGATTTTTATTCCTCCTTAAATTTGAACCTGAAACCTTCTGGTACTTTTGACCTTTGAAGCCAAGCTCAAACCAATCAGACACCACCCATGTGGTTTTCCCTCTTTGTTTTTGTTCTGCTCTAGCAGTTATCAATATTTAGCTTTGTGATTCTCTATTTGTTTTATTTTACCTCCCTTCTTGTTTCTTGTTTTTGGGCACTTTTGTTTACTGGTGTAGGAAGTCGGGATCGTCACGTACATTCTACCCTTAGATCCTACCCCCTATGTAAGATATACGTAGTTTTCAAAAAAGTAGTTCTAAAGCATGGGTAAAGGCTTGGGCATGACATAGTCATGAACCCGAGTTCGAGCCCTGGGAGGGGGGAGTTGGCGACATTTAAGTGGGGCCATGTTTAGCCTCCAAATTTGCCGGGGATTAGTCGGGTTTTGGCCCGGACACCCTTACAAAAAAAAAAAGGATCTCATCATCAACCACAAGGGTGGTGCCTGATTGGTTTGAGCTTGGCTCCAAAGGTCAAAAGTACCTGGAGGTCTCAGGTTCAAATCCAAGGAGAAATAAAAATTCCCTTGTGGCCACGGAGGTTCAAATATGGTGACTTCGGGCTATTTGCAAAGCAGGTGGTCGCCCTGGGATTAGTTGGCTCGCATAACGGGTTGGATATCCAGGTTAATAGAAAAAAAGGATCTCATCATCTCGACAGTCTGATCTAGATCATCGTGTTCACAACGACCTGCAACACGACATCTTCAACACATGCACCTACAGTGACCTTCACTAAAGCCCTAAAATTTTCAAAGTCGAACCATGAATAACTAAAACCTCAAAACAATTATTCTAATCAAATTCTAGGATCCTCTCCCACCACAATAAACCAAACGAACCTAGTAAATCCTAGGCAGAAGTGGGGTCCACAGATCTTGGCTCTAACTCAAAGGGGTAGAATGATTGTTTCTGTAGAAAAATCTCGGCTGGCAACACAAGAAGAGAGCAATTAAAAGAAACAAACTACAAGGACCAACACACGTTACATGTATGATGTAATCTCTACCCAAAAAGAGCAGAGCGGTTATTTCCATGAAAACCCCCGACTTGTGCAAAGTGTGAAGAACATTAATAATATTCTGATAGAATATTTACAATATTCTTGATGTAGAGTTAGACAAAATGCAAGTGTGCCTCAATTCTAGAAGAAAAACTATCATCTACCATATGAACCTCTGAACACCGGGTTCGTGGTCCCAATGAAAGGGCCGAAATAAGAACATAATCATTGAGTAGATATTGATGGATGTATAGAGGAATCCCATGAGGAACCACACTCTACCATTAGTCACATGACAATGAAGAAGTAAGAAAAAAAAGGGTATTGTGTAATATCTGAATTCTATCAGTGGAGCAGGAATAAGAACAGCAGCTGAAGCCAGGAAATAAGCCAATATCCATACTTTCTTCTGAACTTTGGCTGCCAGTAAAATTTATATGTGTTAACCAAGTATCCCAGTCAGAGATGGGGTGGGGGTAAGTAAGATGTATGCAGATGTGACCTCTACTCCCAAAGAGAAAAAAGTGGCTGTTTCTGTGAAGGCCCTGGCTTGTGAAAGGTGTGCAAAAGAGAGACATGAAAATTTTTGAGAAGTAAAATTTGTGTTAACCAAACCGAACGAGCCAGATATATCCCACTCGAAGATCAAGAGGGGCGGAGATGTTTGCAGACCAACCTCTACCCCAAAGAGCAAAAAGCGGTCCTTCCTTGACCTACCCCACTTGTGAAATGTGTGCGAAAGCAAGAAAGGCATATATTTTGAAAAGTAAAACTTGTGTTAACCAAACCACACAAGCCCAGTATATCCCTATCGGAGGTTGGGGGAGATGTATGCAGACATAACCTCTACCAAAAAAAGTAAATTGTGGTTGTTTCTGTGAAGACACACGGCTTGTGAAAAGTGCGTGCGAGGGAGAAAGGCATATAAGATAAATTTTGAAAAGGAAAATTTATGTGTTGTTCAGTGGAAATGGAACATATGGGAGGTAAACAAGTAATTCAAGTGGCATACTGACCTAACAAAGTAAAGATAGAAGTCCATGAGAAAACATATAGCGGAACCAGCAGGTATTTCGTTGACCAATGAGCATTTATAATCTTCCGCCATAGATAAAAGGGATAATGGCGATTATCAGCAAGTAGATAGGGGTGAGCAATGCTGAAATGGTAGAAAAAGCATGTCATGAGTGAAATATCTTATCAAAGTACACTATAAGTAGAAAATTAGAAGCGTGCAGAAAGTTATCAGATCCAATTACAACCGACCGTCAAAATTAGATATTCTAATTGTAATTTGATTGGATCCAAAATTTCATTATCCAAATTGGATCGTTCAGTTGTTTGATGACAGTTCAAAATCCAATAAAACCTAACTGAATCAATCCAATTACCATTAAATTATATATATATATATATATATATATGTTGATTTAAATGGTTGGATAACAGATTCAAAATACTGGATGGATCCAATACAATCCAATAAATAACCTATAGTAATATCTAGTGGATGAAACTTGGATTTGGTTAGTCTAGGGCTGAAGAAAAGAGGGGGGGGGGGGGGTAAATGCAGAGACAAGGCAACTGAGGATTGGATCAGTTGCCCAATGTTGATTGGATTGGATCGGTTGTCGAAATTCAACATCCAAAGGATGATTGAATTGGATCGGCTCCATCCAAATCATTGGATATTTGGATGTGAACTGATGAACACCCATACTAGAAATGCATGTTATAGGAATCAATTTAATGGTTTAGCACTTGAGCTTTTATAATTCTAAATGATTGAACTAGAAAATGAAGATAAGAAACTACGAACCATTAAATTTGAATCCTAAGATCAAAAACTAGGAAATGGAATGAAAATCACAACCTGGGATTCTTATGTACTCCTAGTCTGATCGATATATTTTCTTTGCATAAAAGACAATCATCGGATATAACCAATTACTGCAAGAAATTGGGATTTAAATATAACCGAGCAGGTGGGAGACCAAACCTGAAATAGTGCACCCAGAGAAGGCTAACTACGGCAGCAAGAAACCACAATAAAAAACTAAGGGGTCGATTCTTCCAGAATGACCTGGCCAAAATTGCAGCTTGACTTGTACCAAAGTGCACAGGAGCCATAAAACAAGAAGAGACTAAACCATAGTACAATAACTGAGCAAAATGTGGAGAAACCGTATGAGCTTCTTTAGCCCCTGCAAAAGCAAATACAAGGCGAAACACATTTTATCACCATCCCACTCTTTAAAATCCATGAGAAGTGGCTTCATTTATGAGGGAAGGCTAGTTGCAAAAAAAAAAAAAAATAACAGACGTGAAAGAAAAAAAAAAGAAGCAAAAGCAAATATTGTAAACTGGAAATGGAACTGAGAGTTACCAAGAACTATGCTGCCATTCCATACAACAAATGCAGCAAAAGCCGCCAACACTGCCAAGAAAGGGCTAAAAGAGACAAAAAGCTCCCACTTCAGATGCCAGGACGCTAATATGATGCTCCAAATCTCACTAAACCAACCTGCATTAGAAGTATAATGCAAAAGAGTCTAACAATGATACCTAGAAGTGATCTATATCCGTATGCAGATCTTTAGACATTTAAAGAATTCTCCATGAAAATTAGTGTTATTTTATTTGCATGAAACAACTCACTTCATCTTTATACAGATCAGGATGGAAATGTTTTTTTGATAAACAATTTGACTCCAGATATTACCTGTTCATGCATGGGAATCATGTGTCATGCCCCATTAAGAACGTTTAGGCATAATATAGAGTCCTAGCACTAAGAAATTTGGAGCCATTATGCAAAAGAGGATTAATGTGAGATATTGGTTTCATTGTTTAGACCAAAAGGTAAGGAGGGAGTGTGAGTATATTTGTTACATTTGCTGTATATAAATATTACATACTTCAAAAAAGAAGATGCAATTAGATTGGAGTACGACAAAACAAACAGCTGATATTCTTTCAATAGCTCTTCCAAGAAAGTTGTTCGTGCATATGCATCCAAGTTCTGCGTAATTGACATCCATTGACCAAGTTGAGGGGAAATGTTGTAATATTTATGTTTCAATGTAAATATTAGACTGATGTAATTAGGAGCAATCTTAGGGATGTAATTGAACATTCTACATCGTTGTTTATATTTTATATACATACGCCCTCAAACTAAGTATCTAGGTCACTCCATTATTATTTTCTCCAAATCAGACTCCACAAGCTCTTATGTTACCATGATATTGTAATTGCATATGATTTTTCTAAATTGGAAGCATCATGAGTCGGTGCCTACTTTCATTTTTTTCATAATTTTCAATTTCTTTAGTAACACCCTGGTACATGCATCATAGCACTTTTTGGGGGTTGCACCATGGTTACTTGAAACTATTGCATCATAGGGACTGCATACTTGCACATTCTGACGGGGAGCAAAGTTACAGATGCATTGCGTAATGCGTGTTAGGGCCTGTTTGCTTCTTTTCTCATTAATCCCTGTTTGGCTAAAGAGGGTACATATGGTGTAAGTGGTAAATGAACAATTGTTGTTTGTTTTTGTGTGTTGAATGAACCATTTGAATGACAGAAATTAACCATTTTAACCATCTGTTTGAATTAAGTGTTAAATGAAAAATGATTGTTTTTTTGCTAAATCTTTTGGAGGAAATTCTAAATGACAAAAAATTATCAGTTCTATAAATTATTTCAATAAAGAACATTTAATCTAATATAATGATAAAAATTCAATATAACAGAATAGATACAAAATTCAGCAAAAAAGAAGGTTGTAGATGAAATATTAGATGGGTATAATAGGGAGAAATATTGGCTTACTCTTTCAAAGGCATTACCTATGCACTTGTATGATTAAGCCATCGACTTGATGAATAAGCCGTAAACAAAAAAAATTGCAGAGCAATAAGTCATTCTCCCCATTAACCTTATTACCTCATTCTTCCATAAATTATTAATTCAGGTGTAAGAATGAGAAATATTTAGGTAGCAAATAGCCTCGATGAGCTATAACTAAGGTGTTTACAGAACACCGTTTACCCAACCGTGTCCATTCTTATGAATATATTACAAAAGTAAAAACATCCTTTAAAGGGCTACTGGGCAAAGAGAAAAGAAAAGAAAAATAACCATGAAGGGATTTTAATTGTTTTCCATTGTTGCCTTCTTATAAAATTTTACTCTCAGCCATGCTTGTGTCATACCACAATATTAAGATGAGGCAAACCTGATGAATTGTCAGGAAGGCAGGGAAGACTTGTTCCACGGACAGAATGACTGACAGTGCTGATAGCACTACCCGATCTTCGCCTTTTCAGGTTGGAGCTGATGCTATCACCTCTACTGGAAGCAAAGTGGTCATCTATAGGTACTGATAACAAATTCTCTTCATGTTTTTGTTTAGCTTGAATAAGATCTAGAACTCCAATACATGCAACAAATAGCATCCAAATGATATTTGTTTGTCGCACAACTACGGCTACAACTCCAAGCTGCATTAAAGTTAGTTGAAATTAGTTACTGCAAGAAGACACATTCATCATGATATTGCCAAAAGTGTCAAAATTATCAACTGAAATTGAAAAAATATAATGCAGCCTACATTAAGTAAATCACTTTGTATACAAGTAGAATAGAGAAAATCCATATAAGGTAATCCAAATGTCTACTTTAAAGCATGTTGTTAAGTTGTTCAGTCTAGCACCTATGATCAACATGCAAGACCTTTAAACAGTCCTATTTATCAACTTCATGGAGACAGTTACAACACATGAACCCTATGCTTTTAGAGCAAAGGCCAATGAACTTCAAAGATAAAATCTGCATCAAAGTAAAACAGTACACACAAGCTGTTGTTTCTTGGTTAGAAAGATATAATGTAAAACAGATCCATTTAAGAACCTTTAGCAGCCGATGGTATTCTCTATTGTTCTGAAGTATCAACATAGATGATGGGAAGAGTTAAATGAACCCATAAGCTTTCAAACTTTTGCCTTTACTAGAGGATGCTTATAATGTTTCTAGTTTGGTGGGTTACAAGAGAAATATTAGACATAGAAAGGCGTGAGATGGGATTATGGGCCACTCACCATTCACCACTCATCAAAATATGCCTGCTACTAAACAGGGATGAAACCCCAATGAACTCATGTGCATTTATGCCAAATTACATCATTGATATAGGATCTAATACATGTCTAGGTCACATGTGCACTCCTAATATAGAGCACACTGTCTGTTAAAGTAGAAACAATCAGATCACTATCTCTGTGATAAGACACAAAGAAGGAGCGCAGGCTTTCTAAGATCTCTCCTCCTCCCATCCCACCTATGACTCCATGCAACAAATCCTTCAAAGTTCAAGCTTCGTGACATAAATATGGGAAACCCAAGTCAGCAATAAGCAAAAACAGTAAATCATGTCTATCATTAATGCCATGCCAAAAGCTTCACTTCACACTCTAACTCATGGTAAGATTAAGAAGAGTAATAGTATGAGAAAATAGTTCTCAACTTCTCTAAGATATGAGAAGGACAAAAGAAATCTTGAGGAGAGACATGCATTGTGACCCTGACAAAACTTGTAATATCGTCCCTTCTCTTCATAAACTACCAAGCACCCTCTTGTACAAGAAACATATGGAGAAATCTGATGAAAGAGTGGTAATGTCAGGCTCAATAATTCACGGAAATGACAGTTTTGGACTTGTTGAGGGAGAGGGAAGAATGATGTTGCAAACTGAAATCCTAAGTCTCTCCACCACATAAATATTAAGACCTTGGCATGTTATGATGTTCAGTAATACATATCAAGACCATCGTCTCTGATGCAGGGAGGCTGGGAAACTGAGGAAGATTTAAGATTTAATGCATCAAGCAAACAAGAAAAGGTTTAAACACTCTCCCATGACCCATTAAGTACAACTGCAGATACAAGTTAAGACACAGTAACTTCATGGTGAATGCAACTCAACCAAACACTAATGGAACATGAATGACAATAGCAAAGGCAAAAATCAATATAAAGCCAATTATTACCAAAGCACTGCACAGGTAGTTCTTCTTCAAACACATAAGATACATAGCAAGAACTACCGCCAGTGATGCAACATCTGTATAGTAAAGAAAAGTGAAGAACCAGTGAAGTGGGTATAGGGCTAGAACAACTGTGTAGAGAGTTGCTTTTCTGTCGTCTAGGGATGGCTTCAAAGATATAACTATATCATGAACCAATATGCTGCAAATTACAGCCAGGAGACCATTGGTAGAGCGAAGAACTGCTATCGAGCAGGCATTAATAAAAGACAAAGCTGGTTGTATAAATAGCAGGCCGGGAAATAAAGAAGCAACATAAGCAAGTGAAAGGAAATACCTGCAAAAATTTTGTAAACAAATTTCTGTTAGCAACAGTTTTTTTTACTTTAGAATCAATGAATTCCTCTATGTAGCATTTTTCCCTTGCCATAGTTTGAAGCAACTACACGATCTATGTTCTTTAACAATCAAAGCCAGGTTGACTTCAGTTTAGTTGATTTTTCATACCTATTCATGAAGATGAGGGTCTGGAGATCCTAGCATGTAACACATGAATTCCAAGGCAATCCTAAAAAGACAAGGATATGGTGGTGCATATATGTGTACGTACAGTATTAGTCTAAAACCAAACCAATAAAAGAGAAATTATCTTCAAAGTTGATACATCATCATATATATGTGTGTGTATAGTAAGCACAAACTTCACTTTAGACATTCTGGTTTTAGTTTTAGTTGTGCACCCGGAATAGTCCAAAATATGCAACATAGTTACAAACTTGGTGTTGTATAGACATTGTTACAAAAGCCCAATCCTAGCTTGTTTAGAAACCTAATCCTAGTTTGTTTAGAATCCTAATCCTAGTTTGCTTTAAATACTTTTCTTGTAATCTATTATATATCCTTATCTCCAAGTATTTATGTTTCTCTTGTATATGTATATGGGTTTTCAGCATAATAAGATACATAACAGTCCTGAAATATATTTATACATCAGGCAACCTGTGAAAGTTAGGTGTATTAAAAATATTGGACATGATGGGTGAGGCATGGGTGCAGCACAGGTGTAGCATTCCTTGTTCTTTTAGAGGGCTCAATTCATTTTTTGTCATTCAAAATTCCAGTGGCAAGAATATTTCAAGTTCCAAAAAGGATTAGAACACTTCTAATGTGTTAAACATATAATAGTAGGGATGAAAATGGGCTAGGAGGTGGGTCAATTAGTCAATAAGTGAGGTAAGGTTGTTAGGGGAAGTATAAATAGAAGCAGAGTGGAAGCGATTAGGTATTGGTTTTGTAATCAATTGGGTGTAACCCTTAGGAGGGTTTTTCGCCTCTCAAAAGCCAAAGTGTCTCGTAACTATTCGGTTATGAGTGAATAATCAAATCTTTCTCTTGTTTTGTTGATAACTGGTAGTTAGTGTAACAAAATGCTTAGAGATTTTATATGTATTATTATAGAAACATTAAACATAAAACATTTACACTAATGGCACCTATAGATAATGATTTTGGTGTTTGATTTCTACTTATCTCCATCCCTCTCGTATTTATTTTCTTATACATATGTTCTTATGCTCTCTGTTTGTTTTTGTTGTACCGTACACCTCGTTGTTTCCTGTTGACATTTGTTCTATATTTCTTTGTTTGTTGGACATGCCATCCAAATAGGGTTTAATGATAAAGTGCTTTGGACTAGGTTTTTATGGGTTTACCAAATGTTACAATTTTTTAGGATTCAAACCCACATACCTCATAAACACACCCATTGTCATGCACCTTAGGTCTAAGCTATCGAAAAACAATTGGGTGGGTTGCCTTGCTTCCTTTATCTCACTCATAGGCATATATTTATTTGTGAATTTTCATCTCTCAACTTATTTAATGACCAAAACTACGTCTCCCATATCCCCTTCACCATATTTGTGGTCAACAAGTTGAGGATATGGTAAATGTTGCACCTTGTCACACCGTAGAGAAGTACACTTCAAAGCACCTGATATAGGAATTTGGGAAAAAGTAAATAAAAGCCCCTGCTTCCTAATTCATAATCAATGAGTGAATTGTCTCAGCTAGATAGATCAAACATATAATATCTAAATCCCTATCTTGTAGCGAGTACGATTTAATCCCATTGCCTTACAACCAAAAGATCTTTTGTCTCATGGTAGCCTGCTCCAGAGTCCAGCCCCCTTACGAAACTTTCATTATGCTAAAAAGTTCAGAGAAAATGTTAACAACTACACAAGTATCATTCTAGAACCAAAGCACGTTTAGCTTTGATTCATTTCATATATCTAACAAAATACTAAATTTGAATTCCTGTTCTATTGTGAATAATTTTAATATGAAAGCATATTCAACTCAGGCTTCTTAACACTTCCAATAATATATATATAAACACACACACATCAAATATCAATTTCATCAATGGAAAGGGTGAGATGCAATTGCAACCTTGATGTCCTTGCATGCAACAGGAGAAAAAGAATCATGCAGAGTTCAACATGATTGATCTTTTAGGTTTTTCTTAGTTATTTTTTATAGACTTACTATGATAATTGAACTGATGTCAACTTTTTTCTTATATGTTCCATTTTCTTTTCAGTTTTGAAACTATGATTCTTTACCCTCCGAAATATTTTGGCATCTATCAAGAAGAATTCATTCACATGAAATGTTGTATGTTGATCACTTTACATGAGACCAAAAAACCAAGTTTTTACACTCAACTCCTCAAACGAGAATGAGCAACGACTGTTGAAGCAACCTTACAATTGATTTTTTAATAAAAGTGGGAAAATGGCCTCAATGCCGCTAAACTCAACTACCACGCAATTATGATGATTGAAACACAGACATCAGTTCAAACGTCAGATTCCTCTTGCCCACAAATAACATGCAAGAAAAAGCAAGAATTAAGTGAAGGAAAAGAGAGAAGCCGTGGTGAAACTTACAATCCAGGGGGAGTTGTTATCATAGGATCCCAACTCTTGAATTTTCCTGCACAATACTGCTGAGCCTGAGGAACATGAAAGATCTCATCCTACACCAACATTTCAACTTTAGTAAATTAACATCAACAGTTTCTAATTGATCTGTAAAATTACTTTGTAAATATTGGTACCATGTATGGTTCAGGAACAATGTGATTGACAAGGATGGACATGGGTATAACCCATGAGCTAACAATTAATGCAACTGTAATTCTACCCATTTTTCACTCTCTTGTAACCGAGTCACGATTCCTTTGACTTGGGTCCGACTTCCACTGAAAGAGGAAAATTACAAGAACATACAACATTTAAAGCCTAATTGTAAGAACATATAAATCAAATTAATGCAGGTAATAAAACAAAGGGGATGGATCCCAAGTAAGCAATGCACCACCAGGAAAGAGACTGCATCTGATGATCAACACTAATTAGTTGTTGGTTGAGAAATTTCAGCTGAAAGCAGAGACAACGAAACTATAACTTCATCCCACAAGCCTAACACAAGAAAATATATATACAAAACAGACATCCCCAACTAGCTCAAATCCTTGATAGCTAAAAGCACAGATAGATATAGAGGTACAGTAAACATAAATTCAAAACTTATTCTAAGAACATTTTCCAGAATCTGGAATCATATATGTACATGAGATTCATCTTATAGCTACAAAAGTAGTAAAAGCCATAGAAATTGTTCAAGTATAGCTGTGAAAAAAATAAGTGAAATTTGTCAATGTAATGTGACTAATCCAAAGACATCGAAAGACCTCTAGTGCAACAAAGAAATCCCAAAAATTAACAGACCATCGATTCAAATTCTAAGAAATCGAAGACACCAGTAACTCAAATATGAAAGAAATTGAAGACAGAAACCCTAAGTAGAAATCAAAGTAGCGATGCTTACTCTGCAGGTGTTTCAGACTTGACGAATCGTTGCAATCGAGCAGATGAGTGGGTTGTTCTTCATGTTAATTGAACTCCATCTATACATGGAGTATGAGATCATCTCCCAGATTCTCCATTGAAAATGGTTGAAAAACAATGATTTTGTTATTTATTTATTTTTTAGATGTGAAAAAAAATGATTTTCTTATTTTCTTTAATCAATAAAATTACATTATTATTATTTTATTTACTTTTTATAAATTTATTAAATGATAAAATTTAATGCAATACCAACATTAGAATCTTTAGAATTTTATTTGGAAATGTGAAGTGTGTAAATCTATATCTCAAAAAGGCTATATATGACTTGCAAGTATCGTCTAAAACAAATAATAATGATATGGGTATCAACAACGAAATGCAGTGAACGTTGCTACAACATAACACAAAGGTCGCTGCAATAATAGCTCTCTACAATACTACTGGATTGAACGGTCTTCCAAAAAGTGCAGATTAAACCATATGTTGGAAGTGCACTTGGTGATACATCAATCCAAAACTAGTACATATCTTGTCTTTCTTTCCATGTAGTTTTACAGCCCCTAAGATTACTGCGACTTTTTATAGTCTCTATAACAAACTTAGTAAAAATATTTGCGTTGTCTTAATTTTAAGTCCAACTCATCTGAATAAAATGGCATATGTCAGTTTGTCAAATATTATCGGATGAAATATTGATATCACTTGTGAATCGTGAAGTAAATTGCTATTAGCAGAACAATCATAAACTAACATTTGTCTTAATCTCACAACTTTCACTTACACCCACACTAGGGTACTTAGCCTAGCATGATTGAATGTAAGTGTTTAAAAGTAATTGACATGAATGTAAATAACTGTATATAAATGACGTAAAGAGTAGAGTGAAAGTTGTAAAGGTTGTTGTAACAACTAACAACTAACAGTAACGAAGAACAACATTAAAAGTACTAAAAACTTTAAAGTGGTATTAAAAGTAGTAAAGACCCAAAGCTTAGATGAAACTTTGTTCTTGATGGTATATCTAAAACAAAAAATTACCCCAATATATATAGTAGCAAGGGGAATCAAAAAATGCTTAAAAGGTACAAAAGTAAATTATCTAATGGTTATTAACCAAAAAGTAATACAAAAGATGCTTAAGTACATGAACAAGGCATATTTAGCAGCATCTTCTTTCACTAATCAGCTACCAGCATTACTAGAAGATGCCCTCCTCCAAAATTTGATTTCCAAAATATATATCAAGATTGAGCTGGTTGTGCCAATATACAGTGTTGTAGCAATATACACACCTGTTGCAGCAATGCTTAAGCCAACATTTTATTTACCAAATACATAAAACAACATCATTCCTACATCTTAGCTCTATTAAATGTAAAACATAAAATAAGATTAAAATACTCAATATAAGATTAGAAAATGTGTAAAATGAAGTAAAATAAAGTTCTAATCGAGTGTTAAAGTGTATGTTTTTGCACACTTATCAAACTGTAATTTTATTTTTAATTTTTTTATTTAAGAAACTAAGGAAAAAGATACTAAACCCTCAAAATTATTATATTAATTATAATGAAAAACATGTTAATCTATACTATATTATAAAGCATTTGACAAAAACTGTCACACCCCGCTAAAGCGGAAACACGAGGTATGGCAGGTAGAGTCTCATAGCAATAGAGTATAAACAACACCACCATACATTAAAATTTCATTACAATACATTTTAGCGTTTACATTCCCAAAACAACAAGTTTGTGAAATATATAATAACAAAAATTTCGAAGGTGATGATCAAAACGCTGCTTCTTTTTAAATGTCACCATGAGCCTTTCTTACCCCTAAAAAGCACGTTAAAACTAGTGTCAACTACAAGAGTTGGTGAGTTCACAGGTTTTTAAAATAAAAAGTAAGAGTTTAACTCGCAAAACGCTTTAATCCGCATAATGGATAAGTAACTGGTAGTTTGTAACGCACAAGGTAAGTTGTATGCTTAAATGCTAAAGCCACGAGCCCACTACCAAACCTAATGACAGCACCCCGCGACTACATGTTCTATCGCCAACATGAGTACTATTATTCTCACGTCCTACCTCAGCGGTGAAATAAATCCACATGTGTAAGACCCGTCTTGTATAATTCTCGGGTCGTACCTCAKCGGTGAAATAAATCCACATGTGTAAGACCCGTCTTGGTAATTCTCGGGTCGTACCTCAGCGGTGAAATAAATCCACATGTGTAAGACCCGTCTTGGTAATATGCACTTCTAACTCGTCAGTCAAAAGTGGGTTGTCAATCCAAATAGCGCTATCCATAATTACCAACGGTTCATATAATGAATTAATAGGTAGTGTAAAGGGAAAACAGGGATTTAAGAGCGATAGCAAAAGAAAACTCAGGCAACTAACACAAGCATACATACCAAAGTGCAATAGCAGTAAGAATAATTTAACAATTCGCGTATAATAAAACAACCGGTACGTAGTATTAGTAGCATGTTTTTCCCCCAAAAATACGAAAATAGTAAAAGGGGGCTGTGAAAACTCACATTTTCTTTCAAGGAGAAGATGGTTGTGATCGAATGGGTGTACCTTGGTAAAGTCCTTTTAGAGGATTCCTATAGAAGACGAACGGTTGTCAAACTCTTAAAGATTAAGGTTACTATTCTTACCTTTACGTCTTATATAATGCATCTTTATGAATAAAATCAAGTTTTAAGCACTTTATATGCTTATAATAKGGTTTATGGTTTAAGAGTCCAATCTTAGTGATTTTAGGAAATTATGCATGCTGACAGAATCTTTGTGACTCAAATATGTCTATGGTTCACCCTCATCCAAGAGGTATATTTTTCCAAAAAATTTATATGTTTTATTTTAATGTCTTAGGGAAAGTTTGACATAAATAGCACCATTTTTAGTGGGGGATAGGTATTCTAATCATTATACTCAAGTTTAAGTGTCACAGTTACCAAGGCAGCCTGCACACTCTTTTTGCCACATCCGAATGGAAGGTCAAATCTCAATATTTTTCAGGTATTCTAATTGGGTTTTAAAACTAACTCAAATATCTATCTTCCAGAAAAAGAATCATCATTTTTATTACGTTTGCAGGAAGTTATGGTCATTTTAAGATACATGTCCAAATCTGCTAGATTCTGCTTACATGCACACTCAACTTAGTTTGCGTGTTTGAGACCTCAAATCTCCATATTTTTTAGTGAAACCACTTTCGTTCGGAAGATAATTTCCAGAAGAAGAATCAAGTATTTTAATGGGATATTAAGTGACCGATTAAAGTAGAGTTTTTACTCTTACAGGTCATCCCTTGCACTCTAATTTATTCTTTGTGGTTGAGAGGTCAAATCTCCGAGTTTTTACATGAAACCACTTGGGTCTGAAAAATAACTCAATGAACAAGGCTCCAGAAGAAGAATCAAGCCATTTGACTAAGTATTTTTCAAAATA
>NC_037528.1:45583950-45585121 GCF_001531365.2 Cynara cardunculus var. scolymus
ATTGAGAAATCGTTTGAAATCCAAGCCTTGGGCTTGATTTTTAGCACTTGAAATATGAATTTATTATCACATGCATGAAGTTTAAAATAGGTATTTGATGATTACGAAAGATTTTTATGCTTTATTTTTAAACTAAAGTAGTAGAAACTTCTATACACACTTGGATGSTAGTAAAAATCTCCAAAGGTTCTTTCCTTGATCTTAACTTGGGTTTGATCATGGATTATCACCATCTTAGAACATGCAACATGTTTTTGGGTGATAATCTACAAAYAYKAAGATCSTAGAAATAGTTCTTAGCAWGAACAAGTTTTAAAAATCAAARAGGAAGGAGAAAACACAAAATACGTAAAAATGAAAGCCACAACTATGTGAGATGAGTTTTAAAACTCTAAGGAGATGGATGCTTACCTTCAAAAACACCTTATATCCCTTGAAAATGGGATTTAATGGCTGGACATTTGAGAGAGTTTTTGAGAGAAAAAAAAATGGAGAGAAAAATGGATATAATTCTTGAGAGATGTTAGAGAGAGACGTGTAAGATTATGAGTATTTTAGGAATTTAAGAGGTATTTATATGGAGAGGGGAGGGGGGGCTGGCCTTTAGGTGGGCCTATGGGCCCTCTCTCTCATTTTTTTTGTAAAAATTTAGCCCAATATTTAATAAGTTGGGTACTTTTGTGAGAAATTGAGAAAAATGCTCAAATTCCTATTTTATGAGATAAATAAGTTCCTTAAATATAATTTTAAGTAAAAATATTTAAAATATGAAGACTCTAAATTTTATGCAAGTTTTAAAAATTATTTGGAGTTCTTGGCATTATATAAGACGATTCGGTTCATTACGGGTCACAACAGTGTTTTCTACACAACCTCCCGGGATTTCTAACTACTTAAGCTCTAAACGCTCTACTCGATTGATAATAATATTTCTAAAGTGCTATCTAGCTACTAACTTGGTATTTAAATTTTTGGATGTCACAAAAACTCTTAAAAATCATTTTTTATGCGTAAAATACTGTTTATTAATGCATATTACTTAAAACTCAATATTGCAAGTAGATTGTGCGTAAGTACGACTTATTAAAGCTCCATATCTGAATTTGTGTAACTAACTGCAGATAAACATAATCAAATACAGGATAAACATATCATTTTAAATATAAAAAAT
>NC_037528.1:45585231-45635735 GCF_001531365.2 Cynara cardunculus var. scolymus
AAATTATATAAAAATGAGAACTTTTAAATAGTTGATTTGATATTAACATTGATATTTTTTTTTTCAAATTTATAATTTATTCAAAAATAAAATCATTAATGATTTCTTAAAAACACATAAAATCGTATTATAACATCGACAGAGACAAATAATAAAATATAACATTAAAACCGAGATGTGTCTCGCTACATTGCGCGAGTACTCTTTTAGTGCTAACAAAGTGAAATGATTTTAATACTTCTTGAAAGATAAATCATTTAATTTTTGAAAATTAAATAGTTTCGGTTATCATTTTTTAATGTCCAATAATAGACATATGATGTCTAAAATGTTTATAAAGAGGTGTTGGGGATTGCTCAATAACAGTTTAATAGGTTCTAGAACATGTATAGCTTATTCGATAAGTCATACATTGTTGCTCAAAAATGAATTATTGATTCACAAATGAGCTTATTTGCTCAGCTTAATTCATAGAGTCGTATCCACTCAGCCCCTCTTTTTCCATTTTTGCCCTTGTGACAAAACCAAAAAACACGTCCTAAACCTGCTCGTTTGTATAATGGATTAAACGAATATATGAGTGTTAATTTTTCGGTACTTGGTTATCAATTTTGCAGATATAATAAAACTGTGTAGTTTTGAAGATCAAACATTTTCGTAATTAATTTACGCAACATTAACTCTGGCAACTTAATTGATTAGACATTAAACTTCTTATCCAATGATCACCGTATTTGAGTCCACTCAGGATCATCAGAGGTTTTTGTGACTACTAACTTCAAAGGTTGGGTTTGGTTGAGTTGCGTCCAAACTTACTCAGATACCCATTGCTCGTCGGTTTATTCAACCTTAGATTTCAACACAAAAATAGAACTCGGCGCAAGTATACACCTTGAACTACTGTCGTCTCGTAACAAGTAATAATGGTAAAGTATCAGATATCGTTCCCACAGAGATAGCTTGTAAAGTTATTTCAAAAGTCCAGTTTATAAAAACTAATTTCAGATGGCGAATCGAGGGATTTGATTTATCTAAAATGGGGAGGTTTGATTAACACTAAGGAAATATCAATCTTAAAAAGAAGCACARRGTGCAACAGTTGATTAAGACATTAAACAAATGATTCAGTAAAAAGGKGACATAGCATTCCTGTCATAATTATCTAAAATCAATAAATGATTTTATATAACTAKRACAGTATCAACTATCGGGTCASACGGCCTCCCAAGAGCACACACCGGTCAACGTGCTATCGATACGATATCATTTATGTTAGACGTCGTGTATCCTAGCACAACACAGTGTTATCATCTTATACTGTAGGAGTATAGCATTTGTCAGATACTAAAGGTATCTATAGCTTTCTCCTATTACCTCAGGTTTTGAAAGTCAATACATTTTTATACACAAAATTAGTTGTCAATTAATTTTAATGTAATCATAAAATGAAATATTAAGCACCTGAAATAAATAGTAGACTATAATGCTAATAAGACACCTTTGTACTTTCACATCGGCTTTGGTCTTAATTTCCCGTTACACCCCAAGCTAAGGCGTTAGCCCATCATCGCTCGGTTTCTTCTCTCGAAAGATGTAAGGACTGAAAAAATAAATAATTGAGACGGAAAAGTAAATTACATAAAATAAATTACAGGAAATGAAAATACTGGAATTTAAAGTACTGGAAAATTAAACGACTGAAAGTAAAGTATTGGAAATTAAATGACATAAATGTAAATTGCAGTAAAGTAAAGACAGAAATGTAAAGGACTGAAATGTAAATAACTGAAATGTAAATGACTGATATGTAACGACTGAAATGTAAATGACTTAAATATAAAGACTGAAATATAAATACTGAAATATAAAAACTGAAATATAAAGACTGAAATATAAATACTGAAATATAAATACTGAAATGTAAATTATTAATAACTAAATAATATTAATTAATTTTAATCTAGCAATGATGAAAGGAAAGTACTTGATGGGATGGAGGAAAGACAAATGAAAATCTTGGAAATCGAGTTTGACTTTTGAAGGAAATTTGCAAAACAAGTTTCGTTACAAAGACCGAAAAGGTTACTTATAAACTCGTAAAAACAATTTATTTAGTCTACGTGAATTAGTCGTGAGTCACAAAGGATGAGATTCTATGTAAAGCAACAATGATTGACTAATCCGTAACTCGTAACAAAAGTAAGAAAACGTAACGTAACTTGGAAATAAAAACAGAAATGAGATGAAGATTAAATACGAGTACTTAAATTAAAACTTGAGAACGTAATTACAACTTCACTACAAAAATCGATTCTTGATTTGGAAACAAAGAAACCGAAAGCAATGATTTAGAAAGTGACTAACAAATATCATAAGTATCAAATGGAAGAAAACAAGTAAATTGGAGAATTAATATGTGAAATGGTTAATTGGTTTGTGAAATGGTTAATTGGTGTGCAAACATAAGCCTTAAGCCTTCTATATATAGGCTAAGGAAGTTTACAAAGTGGGTGCCAACTAATAAGACAAAAGCTTCATCAAAATTGGGCTTTGTCCGGGCCCAAGGTCGTTGACCACGCCTCTTCTATGGATCAGCCCACTTTTTCACGGCCCAAACAAAATTTCAGCTCTTGGACAGGTGCTATAGGACCATGCCACTCCTGGTCCTATAGGACTGCTGTAGGATTGGGCCCCAAAATCGTCAAAAACCTGCATAAACAAGAAATTAACATTAGATATACAATATTACTACTAATATATGAAAAAGACATAAAAAGACTCAATTAAGACACTAATGGGCAAATAAAACAAAGGAAAATGGTTAAGAAAATGATGTAATAAGATTAATAAATTAACACTTATCACCCACGATTATAAAAAAAGTTCAAGACAATGTATTGTGCCTTCTTTTACATTTAAAGGTTGATAATGCAATCGAAGAATCTCATCATCACAAAAGGAATATCGAAGTTTAAAACACGGAAAACATAATATATGATTACATCAAATAAAACATATAACTGGGACGTTTACCAAGAGCTTATCAGTAAGAGTTATCACCATCACTTATCTTATCAGGTGACATTATTGAGCATCAAAATGAATTGTTGATAAATGGTTTTTTACTCGGTAAGCGCTAATCAGGGTTAGAGAACATGTGTACCCACGTCTCACATTCTCCGAAACCTTGCTTCAAATGGGATATGCTAAATTCGTTTGGTTTTGCTGATTTTAACTAGTCTAGTTACGTGGACGATCTTGGTTGAAAAATTTATTATAAAAAACTTCAATTACATGTACATTGTAAAACTATTGGTAATATAGTTATCAAGTTATATCATCAATCTTGGTGTTTGAGATTGCTTATAAAAACAACTTATTTACTTATTCTAATGTGACACTGGTAATAAACACTTTTGAGTGTTTGGATAAACAATTTATACCGGTACCAAACCGGTAATAAGAAGTTTTTGAAGAAGTTAAACCATTATGACTTATAATAAGTTGATAAGTACTTTTGTAGAAAAACATAAGTTGTTTCAAATAAGCAAATCCCAAACACCCCCATTACATGGAAAAGAACATGTCATATGAAAATCAACCAATGTTATATAAATTGCAAATTCATTCATAATGTAAAACAGGTGGGAAATCTAATTGAAAAGAAAATTATTATTACACCTAATAAAACACAAGTTTAAAACAACTAAGGGGCCGTTTACCAAATGTTTATATGGGTAAGTGCTTACCAAATCACATTGGATGAATACGACAAACACCAAGAATCGTACCCGGTAAGAACGAAGACAAGGACCGAGAGTCTTACCCGGTAAGTGATGACGACGATTCTTACCACGGTTAGCACTTATCGGGTAAGTTATTACATACAATGTCGTTCTGTCGGACTCAAATCTTACCAGGTAAGTAAACGATAATGTTGAATTTTACCTGGTAAACGCTTACCGGGTAAGTGTTTAGGTAAATGGCCCCTAAGACACTTTCACGTTTTGGGTGATTAAGGGTTCATTTACCAAACACACGTACTAACAAGATCACCACCATAACCTACTTTATTGGACAACATTTTTGGTCATCAAAATGAATTGAAAGCACTTACCGTGTAAGAGTCTTCTCTCTTACTTACTAGGTAAGATTTTTTGTCCTTGCTATGCTTTTTACCAGGTCAGATAAAACGAAATGATTATAGACCATTTCCATTGGTCGTTATTTACTTTTCATATCCAAATTACAGTAATAGGAGAAACTACTGATTATTTAATTTTCAGATTCAAAGGAACATCAATAACAAACATACGGTTGTCATTTGAATTTGAAAAAAATAAATAAAGATTAATAAAAATGATATATTTCTTTCGTTTTATTGGTTCATTATATTTTACTGTTGATTTATTGAAAAAATCTCCAACAACTATGCTATATTTTTTTAAATAAAGTATCAAAAGTAAAAATCTAAAAAAAAATTACATCAAACTCCAATAGTTACTATATTTAGAGACTGCAACATTAATTATATTATTAAAACTAGAAAGGTGCTTGCATAATATAGCGAGATATATCTCGATTATGTATCGTTCTATTATTTATCTATGTCGATATAATACGGTTTTTAGTGGTTTTGAGAAAATGGTAATGTTTTTATTTTTAAATAAAATATAAATCTAAAGATTTCATAAAAAATTGAAGAAAACATATATATCGATATTAGTGTCAAATTTACTATTTAAATTTCTCGATTTTTATGTAATTTTTCTTTAATTTAATATTTTATTTAGATTTAATAACAAARYAATTTAWTTATCATTTAATAATATATTTTTTTTATAAAAATAATAATTACGTATTTAGTTGTAACTAATGATAACCCTAATTATATTTTAGATTTTTTTATATTCAAAATAAAATGTATATCTCGTATTTGATTATGTTTATCTATCACTAGTTAAACAAATTCAAAAATAAAGCTTTAATAAGTTGTATTTACGTATAATTTACTTATAATCTTAAATTTTAAGTAATATGCATCAATAAACAATACTTTATTCAATTTTAATGTCTCCTATCAATGAAAAAATTAAAATATTATTTCTATCTCTTATATATTAGATTTTCTTTCTAGATTTCTCCAAGATTTTCAAAAACTATCTCTTCTTTTTTCTATTTTAGCATATCTTACAGGATACCGACAAAAAGGGAAATCTAAAACCATCAAAATTCTTATTTTAACATGACTGTTGAAGATGATCCAATACTTAATTTTCTTTATAAAAAAAATATACCGGTAATAAAAAGTTTTTTAGTATTTTGATGGGAAAAAAAAAGAAATACTCATATATCGGTTTAGCACCGGGATAAGGAGTTCTTGATAAGTTACCTTCTTATAACGTATTAACTTATTTCAGTATGATACCGGTGATAAAAAGTTTTTAGTGTTTGAATGAAAAAAAAAAACACTTAAGGGGCCGTTTACTAAACGCTTATCCGGTAAATTTCTTCACCGGATGAACATGACAAGGTCCAAGAATCTTACCCGGTAAGAGCGATGATAAGGATAAAGTGTCTTATCCGGTAAGTGAGAGTGACGACTCTTATCCGTGTAAGCGTTTACCAGGTAAATTATTGTATATTATACGTTTTGATGTACTACAATCTTACCCGATAAAATAAATTATAGTGTGGACTCCTAACATTAAGCACTTACCGGATAAGCATTTAGGTAAATGGCTCCTTAGTAATTTATTACGTTTTGATACCATTATAAGCTAATTCAAACATTTTTTTATAATTCTAGTTTGACACCATATAAGTTGATAAACACTTTTACAAAAATGCAACAAAATTCAATTTAATTCCTATTTATAGTAAAGAATTTTATTTTCTCTCAATTAGGGGTGTTTGAGATTACTTATAAAAGCTGTTTTTTAACTTATTTCAATCTGATACCGATGATAAGCTATTTTATGGTGTTTGGATAAAAAATAAAACGGTTTATATCGGTGGCAAATCGGTAATAACAACTTAAGCTAATGCAACAAACTTTCACTTTAGAACAAACGAAGTTGATTGCACTAAAGTTGATTGCACTAAAGAGGGAGGAGGGAGGAGGGAGGAGGGAGGAGGGGAAAGGGAAAACAGGAATGCCGCTGGGAAAATACTACTGCGACTACTGCGATAAGCAGTTTCAGGATACACCGTTTCACCGGAAACGCCATATTCAGGGGCTTCACCACCAGAAAGCCAAAGCTCTTTGGTATGCATCTATACCACGAGGTTCCATTTCTCTCTCTCTCTCTTCTATCTCCTGCTCTATGTCTTCTTTTACCTAAATCATATCATATGCTTTCTGTTTTTACAGATCCCAATCAGATATCCCTAGAGTCATCCGCTATTGGGGTATGCAACCGCTTCATTCGGACGGTAATTCTTTCGTTCGCTACTGACTTTATCAACTTCCATTTCGGTGTTGAATTGTTTTTGGGGATAATTGTGTAAGGGAAAAAAACTAACTCCGTTTATGCTAACGCAGTTTACTTAATGCTATTGCTGTATGATCGATATTTAGAGTTTCATGGTATTTCCCTCTGTTGCACATGGATGATAGAGAAATGTTTTTGATCAAACATGCTATCTTTCAACCAAATAAAACATTATAGCAAATACTAGGAAATAGAATAAAATATGATCTTAAATTTGCAACAAAACTTGTTCAATTTTGTAGCTTTGACATCGAACAACAAAAGATAAATCTTGAAAAAGATATTTCCCAGATTAGCTGCAGTGATCCTCTATGTCTGATCATTTGATTTGCATGGCTAACTTGGATGCTTGGTTTTGTTCGATTCCATTTGGATGCCTGATATTTCGATTAGATGTTTGGTTCTATTTGCATCACCAGTTGATCATTAATTCGATTTAGTTTTTGTATCTGTGGTTGTCATTATGTGTTGTTTTGTCTGAACATGGGAAGAAGAAGAAGGCGCAAATTCGGTTCTGATGATAGAAAAATATAACAAGTTTACACTTATTAACGGTTTGATTGACCAGCTCTTTCAGAATAGAGATATGATTACTTTATGCTGGCAGGATAGTGAACACTTTTGACCTATCACTTGCTTACCTCAAGAAAGCTCTCTGAAAACATTCTTCCCGTCCGATTGTCATTATCAACCAACGAAGTCAAGATTGATCTTCGTCTTTCATTTCCGCTTACGCTTCCCCGGTTTGGGGGATTAATTGTAGAGGGAGTTCTATTAGGCACTAAATTGACAAAAGGCCATTGCTTGTGAACTAAAGCTTCAGCCATCAACTATTGGACACTTACCCAGTGTTCTGGTTTGATGGAATGATTTGGAGGGACTAGGATTTTGTGGAGGGATTTGGAATCGGAGAGATTCGGATTCAGAAGAATTTGGAATGTTTTTTGTGTTTGGTTGTTAGGATTTGGAATGGAATTGAATTCCATTCTTTATAAATAATTTGTAAAACAAATTACAAATAATTATAAAAATAATTAAATATTATTAATTTATTATTGGAAAACAAACGTTTTAAACATATTTAAAAAAATATTATATACAAATCCTTCGAAATCCCTTGAAGTCCCAACCACCCCCATAGGATTTCAAAATCCTATGTTTGAGGGATTTCAAATTCGAGCAATCCTGCAAACCAAACATGGGATTGGAATGGATTTAAATTCCAACTCACCCCAAATTCTTTCCATTCCTGCAAACCAAACAGGACCTCAGGGTTGTGAAAACCAACCTCAATCAGATGGAGAGTACGCTATTGATATGATTTTGAGGATCCAAGCATGTAATGGATGAATTCTTTTTTAAGGTATGCCAAGTTCAATGATTACTTCTTTTCTATTTTCCCACTTCATGCTTGCTAGAATTAGGTTGGGTATAGTAGAATAGAAAAGGTCATTTAGTTTATATTAGGTTCTGTTCTTGGTCTTCTGTTCCACCTTTCTACTGTATATTTGATCTCTCCAATATCCACAAGTAATAGAGATGACTTCACCTAATTGGTGTTGAAGAACAAATTTGACTTTAAGATGGTAATAGACATGCACTTTGGTGGAGTTGGGTGAAATGAATAACATGAACTATTTGTTCATAGAGAGAACAGTGAAAAATACACCTTTAATGTAGGGATATTTTGCATTCTTCTCTTTTCTTTTAATTTTCTTCATATACCTTTTACTTCAGTGAAGCTATTCTACAAATTAAATGACATCTCCAAAATGTTGGCATCTTTTTGTTAGAGTTTTAGTGCCATTCTGGTTGTGTTCTCTAAATATGAGGTTTGGTTATTGACATCTAAAATGGATAAGATTATAAAATGTATATTTATATACCGATAATATCAAACTGACTTGAATAGATCAGTGAATAGGTCTCATAAGATCTTAAAGAAATAGAAATTGGGACTTTAAATGAACATTAAACCATGCGAAAGATTGCAATCACCACAACCATGCGAGCATTATTACAGATGTTGAGCTCAAGTAAAGCCTAATACTATTTTAAAGTAATACAGCCACAGTATCAAATGTCATATTCCAAAAACTAAAATGAATTTACCAGCCAAATTCACTACTTGCCGTGTTGGTTTATATCTGTTTACGAGCCAGAGTTCTCCCATTCTTTGGCTCCGGATACTCGTTTTATTTGACTTGTTAATAAGGATGCTGTTGGGTGCCCTACCATCAAGGACTTGGCCCGCCATCAATTTTTTTCCAGACATCTATTTAAACCATGTGTTGTCTTTACATTTATTTTGTTCTGGTATCCTGATCAATTCCAGCTTGCTGCTTGCAGGGTTCATGCCCATATGGTGATTCTTGTAAATATCTTCATCCTAATCGAAACCTGCAAAACAGGAATGTGCAGGGGTTTGCAGGTAAAATTCCAGATTTTCAAAAGGATTTATATTAAACCTGCAAAACTTCCTTTATTTCCTTTCTCTCTCACTCATCATCATCACCATCATCATCATTTGACAACCAGTTCTGATCAATATCTGATGCATCATTAACCGGTTACTTCCCATTCTCTCTTGTTCAAGTGACATATTGAACAAATTGAATGGTACATAACAACTGGTTTTCCTTTTCTAACTCTAATATATTGAATCTCATCTCTTGTTTAGCTACAAACAGCATGGAAACCCAAATGCCAAGTTTCCAGAGGAGCCAACCCATTGAGAGATCCTCATTACCAGGCAAGTTCTGCTATGAATATTAGTTTGGATAATCTGCAAACTTTACTGCAAGATTTTGGTCTACCTACTTCCTTTCCATACATACAAACACATGCATACATACAAGCATACATACATATGTCTATGTATATGCAGGGGGTAAATAAGATGAGAACCATAAAAAGGTTATAAACTCGTGAGAAACGTTCTAAAAATATTTTTTCACATATATTTGTTTCATAGTGTACTAGTTTCACATGTAGTTGTTTCACAATGTGAAACTTTTCAAGTGTATTTTTTTGTTAAATTATGTGAACCAAAAAAAAGGTTTCAAATGTATTCTTTTCACAATGTGAACACAAACATATGTGAAACAAATCAACAATACCTTGAAGTCTTTGGTGAAAAAAATCATGTAAAAAAATAATTTTTATATCAGTTCTCACGGGTTTTTAACCGTTTTTGGTCCTCTATATGCATGTATCTATGTGTGTGTGTGTGTATGTATGCATGTGTA
This sequence comes from Cynara cardunculus var. scolymus, assembly GCF_001531365.2. Lineage (NCBI taxonomy): Eukaryota > Viridiplantae > Streptophyta > Magnoliopsida > Asterales > Asteraceae > Cynara > Cynara cardunculus. The sequence goes on from NC_037528.1 coordinate 45,594,974, forward strand.
TTTAGGTATGGACAACTTAACAATTGTCATTTCAATTATATGTCTTAACATTGTAAACAATCTAATACATGGACTGGCCACTTTAGCAATCTTTAAGATATGAAACCTGTTCAATGGCTCTAGCCAACCGAGCATGTAGCCCTTAAAAATGTTACAGGGTTGCAGTTATAAATATCATGATGGTATGTTGCGAGGTTATTTAGTTAGATGACAACAATGAGTTTTCAATTTTAGAATCACCTTTTAATTTTTAGTTTACTCTGTAACCTTCAAATGACCACCTTTGGTGTTACACGCCATGCCTCTGTAAACATCCTGCCTCGTAAAATCTTGAAAAAACGTTAGAAAGTTAGGAGCTTTTTACTACACACTTACCGTCTCTTACCGGGTAACGGAAGTACTGAACACTTATTGCTTTTTACTGACGCTTACCTGGTCAAAATGGTGTTTTTTACCAACAATTTTATCGTGCCATTTTGCTAAACCAAGAATCTTACCCGGTAAATGAGGGGGTGTCTCTTACCTGGTTAGCATTTACAAGGTAAGAGACGTTTATACTATGCTATTTTATTGACCAAGAATCTTACCCGATAAGCTAAGGGTTGTGAGTCTTACCTGATAAGCACTTTCCCGGTTTGTGTTTGTAAATGATCCCATAGTTTGCAAAATTGACTTTCATAGAAGGTTATTTAACTAAATCATCCTTGTGTTGCGTTTGCAGGGGGCATGGTCGTAGATAGGATGGGTGTTATGCTAGAAAATCTACCTCCATCGTTAAGACCTCCACCAGAAAACGGTTATCCGCCTCTTCCATTTGTGGATTGGGGATAGGGATCTTCTTCGTTTCGGTATATACGAATGTTCAAATTCTTCATACTTGCGCGTTATCAAGCGTTATTGGAGTATGGTCAAATGCCATTTGTTGGGATATGTAATCTTTCTTTTGTAATAAGAGATCTTTACCCTCAGATCAATCCGAATTGAATGTCAAGAGGTGCATATTTCGTTCTAAAGCGTCATTCATGGATGAGCATTAGATTAAAAGTGATCAAGGGTTCAGATCTCTCACTTTAACTTCCTTTCTCACATGATCATTCGCCTTTGGTTATATCACTTATATAGTGTAGACTGTAATCGAAAGGATTAGGTTCCAGTGAGAAGTGTAGTTATGGTGAGAAGCGTAAGAAGATATCTTCATCCTTGGATAAATCTTAATTGATTGTCAACACTAATGCTATGTATCAAGATGTATCAGATTAATTTCCTTCTAATACGCAATTCATGGGTGGACATGAAATTTCAAGTGATCAAGAGTTCATATATCTTCTTACGCTTCTCACATTAACTTTCTTTCTCACACGATCTTTTGCCGTACTCGAAAATGGCTGAAATATGGTCACAAGACCTCCTCAACAGCTAGAAAATTCAAAAAAAAAAATCAGTCCCGCATCCATAACTGATCCTGTGATACATCCTAGGTAATGCATCATTTTTAAGGAAAATTGTAACCGTTCCTAAACCGTCGGACTTAATCTGGTCCCGATCCCGATCCAGGTCTCTCTGTGGGCCTAGCCAGAGTGTGCATCTCTACCGAATAAATGGGTGTTTGGGATTGCGTATTTGAAACAACTTGTGTTTTTCTACTAAAGCACTTGTCAACCTATTATAAGTCAGAAGAGTTTAACTTCTTCAAAAACTTTTTATTACCGGTTTGATATCGATATAAATTGTTTATCTAAATACTTAAAAGTGTTTATTACCGATGTCATAATAAAATAAATCAATAAATTGTTTTTATAAGCAATCCCAAACACCCTAAAAAACAAACTTCTAGATTGGTGTTTAATCGGTCCAGCTTTCACCGTAAATGCATTTCTTGTTGCATCACCAACTTATTTTAACATGATAAAATTAATGCCCACGTCATGCACACCACATGGGACTCTTAAATTTCTATAATATAATTTAATTAAATTTTGTTAGAAATTATGGATTTCGTATTTTTTTTAAACCGTGGTCTTTCTTTCTTTATGATTTACAACTCATTTTAATTTTCATTTATGAAACTAGACTGTATTGACAATTACCGAATGATTTGATACATGATGATTAAGTGGCCAGAATGATTAAGAGACTCTTATGATATAGTGCAAAATGAAATAAAATTGTTTGGTAATTGTGTACAATGAAATTAAGGCTCTTAATAGTTAAGGGAGATCCATGATACAAAATCATTCAGATGGTTTTAGAACTATTAAGAGGCACACTTTTTTTTTGCCAACCAAGATTCACCTGTTAACGGTTCAGAGGTTGTCTCTTAATGGAACTATTAAGAGGTAAACAAACAACCCCTAATTACTGCTCTTAAAGTATGAGCAACTAAATTGAATTGTAAATTACAGAGACTAAAAAAGTAATAAAGTTTAAATCAAAAAAACAAAAACAATAATAAATTATAAACAATTGGGATGAAAATCGTAATTTCAAAACAATAAAAATGAAAATAGAAATTTTCAAAAGACCATAGGAAAGAAAAACGTAACTTATTCGTGTAATTTTCAAGAAGGGTGCACATCACATCATCTGCAGCTTTCATTTTTAACGAGTTTCTCAAAGGCTTATACTCGACAAGGATTCGACTTATTGAATAAGTATGAGCAGAAAAATTATCCATTTACCCATTATCCAACATTTTAATAGGTACGGTACAGATAAAATAACCCATTATCTGATCCATATCCTACCCATTGCCAATGAGATATTTACCGTGTATTGATTTTATTTATCAGTTAGGTGGCGTTTGTTTTTTAAAAGGTGCTGAAGTCTGAAGTCTGAATTCACTTCTGATTTTTAAGAGGTTGTGCTGAAGTTTGAAATCTGAATCAGTCAGACTGTTTATTTTTTACGTCTGAAATATGAAGTTTGAAGATGAGAGATCGAGAGTTGATATGGATCGACAGTTGACAAAGTTGAGAGATGAGAGATCGAGACAGAAGAGTTGATCTAGAGAAATCGAGTGCAAAGAGATCAGAGTAGGTAGGCGACGATTTGAAATAAGAGGTAATAAGAGGTTTCGCAACCACTTAAATTTTCAGACCTAATAAGAGCTTTTAAGCTCTTAATTGAAGAAAAAAAAACAAACACACTGAATCCTCTTATGTCTGACCGATTCAGACTTAAGAGGACATTAAGAGCTTTTTTATTAAAAACAAACAGCCCTTTAGTTATATGACTTCAAACATGAAAGTTTAGGAAGTTGTATATCTAATTTAGAATGAAATATCTATTAAATATTTGATTATGTTTATTAGTTAGTTATATGAATTAAAATCTACAACTTTTAAAAAGTTGTATTCATCGTACACTATTAATTTGTAATCTTTAATTTTAAGTAACATATATCAAAAAGAGTATTTGTATAAAAATGGTGTTTTAAATTTTTATTTCAAATGTTTTATACAGTAGTAGAAGGGTACTCGAGCAATGCAACGAGATACATCTCAATTTTAATGTTTTCGTTTTATTTTGTCTCCGTCGATGTTATAATACGATTTTATGTGATACTGAAAAAACAATAATGTTTTTATATTTTGAATACAATATAAATTTTAAGGTATCAAAATTTTTTAAAAACAAATGTGTCGATTTTAGTATCAAATTAAATATTTAAAAGTTTTTGTTTTTTTTAATTTTTTTAAATTCAATTCTTATTATAGTTTAATTTAAATTTAATAATGAAGTCATTGATTTTTGGTTTAATAATATTATTATTTTATAAAGATAATAACTAAATTTTGTTACAATTCAATAATTATCCTAAATATATTTTATATTTAAAATAAGATACCTATCTCGTATTTGATTATGTTTATCTACAGTTAATTATATGAATTTAAATATGGAGCTTTAATAAGTTATACATACACATAATTTACTTGTAATATTGAATTTTAAGTAATATGCATCAATAAATAATACTTTATGTATAAAAAATGAGTTTTAAGAATTTTTATCAAATGGTTTACGATATAATATGGATGAATATAATAAAATTTATAAAATCAAATTAAAATATTTGAAAGAAAATAAAAATTAATATTATTGATTTTGCTGTTTGTTTCAACTTTCGCGTGCCTTAGTATCTTCGTCCACCTTGGTCGACAAGTAAAGAGTCTGCAAAAACCTAATCAACCGATCTCCTATCACTGGATAACAATGGCGTTGCAATGGATGATTCTGACGTATGTTGTTGCCGCTGAGGCAGCCATAGCCTTGTTGCTCACTATGCCTTCCCCCAAGGCCTTGAAGTCTAGTCTCGTCTCTTTAATTTCTCTCATTTTACAACCCTCCATGTTCATCGTCCCCTTTGCTGGTTTTCAGCTTCTAGGTGTTCTCTTCTTTAGCCCTTAAATTAGGTCGTGATTCTTGATTTTGTGATTGCCTCTAGTTTTTGTGTTTTATGATTTCCTGTTTTTGTTGTTCCAGATATCTACTGGAAGAACGAGCACAGGTTGATGTGTTCTGGAGAGACCTGTACTACTGCTGAGAGAGATCGATACGAGAGATCGGTAAATGTTTTTTCAACCCTAGAATCTATTAGTTGAGAATTAGTTACCCATTTCAAGCGTTTGCTTTGAGATGGATCCTTCTTTGAGGTTAGAGAGGACTTATGGTGAAATTTGGTAGTCTCTCCAGATGGTTGAATTTTTAGAGAACCTTCATCTATCTGTGACTACTTCAGCCATTAACAATGTCAATATTCTACTATACATCCACATTTTGTTTCTGTTTGGTTAAGGGATGTTGTAAAAAGTTAAAGGATAATCCTGGAGGTTATCATTGTTTATGGTTTCCTTATCCACAAAGAGTCCCTTGAGTTGGGATCCCTTATGAGAGTTCAAAGCTGCGAAAAATCCATTGCTTTATGATGGTCCATTCTACATATCCTATTCCATTCCCTTTGGTTCCTTCCGAATTTAGTTGTCAATGATGAAGATTATCAACTCCTGGACTTCCGTTTTTGCACTTTGAGCCTCTTCTTATTTAGATTATCTTTAAAACTAAATTTTGTTTTTTGGTGGAACATGCCATTAGTCTCAACTCTCAAGATCCAAGAATCATTTAGTTCCCATCTTGCAAGTTGCAAGGTACTCATTGTTTGTCATCATAAGCATCATCACCTTGTTTAAAGCTATATGCAGCAATCACCTCACTTGTACTAACTACACCATTGGCGAAAAAAAATACTGTTTAAGAAGATCCTAATGTAAATCTTACAACTCTGTTCAAGAAATATCATTGGTAGGATCTCTGGTTCTTTTAGCTTGCTTGAGCATCATTAGCATTGCTCTACATTTTATTTTTTCCATCTAGTTCAAAGAATGTATCTCAGTGGCAGAATAGAGTGCTTAGGAGCAATCTTATCTAAGAAACAATTACAACATGAATTTATGGCGTACATTGTAAAGAAAAAAATTGCCTCCATAATGTCATTTCAAATTTTCAATCTGCACTTGTTTATTTGCAAGTTGCAACTTTCGTGAGTTTTCAGTTGCACTATAGCTATGTTGTTACAGCGCTCAAAATTTGAAATTGCGGGCACGACTTAGCAGTTATAGCGATGGTATAGCTGTCCGAAACTAGCAATTCATATCATAATTACAATTATATATGTATGTATATTTTGGCAGTTGAAGTCCATCTAGTAGTTATTGAAATTGCATATTAATATCTATGTTTTGGCAGCCAAATACATACTCCTAACAAGTAAAAAAGAAATAAGCGAAGTCTTAAATGACTTATAAAGTCAAACCAACTAAATTTCAGCTTCAAAATTGACATCATTCCAAAACATTGTTGAGCAACTTCACAGTTCAAAAGTCGTGAACTTCAAAAATCTTAACCTAAACCTAAAAGAGCTCGACTCTTGGCAAAAAAAAGAGCACGACTAATTGAGCCGAACACTGAAGAGCCCAACTAAAGTAAAAAATCAAGCACAAGGAAAATTGCGGATTTAGCACCGCTATCGCAAATGAAAATTGCGGTCAAAATGCGGCGCTATTTGCGGCACCACAATTTCACACTGCTATTATTCCGAGGACTGCGAACCACTGTACCACCGCTATAATGATGCAATTAATAACATAGCAATATAGTCATAGTTACCGTTATAACAGGCCTCCTGCTCAAATCTAATTGCTATGTTTGGTTTCAACAATGTGGCGCCTCTTCAGCAGGCTTGTTAGACCAGCATCAAGACGAAAACAATACAAAGTAGTATATGGCAGGGTAGGTAATGTGGAACATGAGATGAGTGAAAATGTGGTGGGGTGGGATTCGGTTCGTTTCAGTAGCTAAACTGAATCGGGATGTTACAAAGTTGTGTGCATGAAAGTAAGAATTTATACATGATATGTAAATTTTAGACACTGCAATGTTTTTTTTGAATATTCTCATCTTAATGATTCAGTTTAGACTTTAGTGTATGTATTTCGAGGTTTCCTCTTATTTATCTAACTCTTTCTTTAGACACTAGTTGGAAAAATCTTCTTTGAATTATCATGGCTTTTACTAATTTTGGTTCTTCATTTAGTGTTGTACATCTAGTTCACAATGTGATATTAGGAACAGTTTAATAGATGCTGGATTGGATTGCAGTTGTGGATTGTTCCCAATGAATGATATTTACCGTAGTTCAACCAAAATAAATGAGTAGCTTCAAGTAAGTCATACCATACTGGCTAGTCTTGAGTAAACATGAGAGGTAGCCATTGGCGTGCCACTTTAGGTGCCACACATTAAGTAAATCGACCATTGATTGATCAATCAACTATTGAACAATGGCTTTTGCTTATCAAACAACTTTGAATTTCTTGGTACTTGTATTAATCTTCATTGTGGGAGGTTTACTTGTGGTTTCTCCACATGCTTGAGTTTTTGGCTGTATCGTTGGATCTTTCAGGTATTGTTTAGCGTTATTAGCTGGTTTGCTTAATTTTTCTTGTTTACGTTTGGTGCTTTTGTGCAGTTTCAGTTGAGTTTCAGCTAAGATGCAGGTTGAGATTTTGTCTTTTAAGATGTGACAGGGTTGTGCACGTGTCAGTCGTTTGCTGTTGTAATATCAACACTAATTTTAGTCGGTTTATAATGTCCAATCAAAATCTTATTAATAGAAATCTATTTAGCCAAATTTAATATAAAATTTATTGATTATCTTAATCCAACACCTATAGTTTGCTAATCAAATAAGAACGGTACTATAAAGTTAACAGTGGACTATATTACATAGTATAGTGATGTTGATATCTAGGATATGTGATAAGCATGTCTAGACAAGACGTAGGTAGTAATGATATCTTCTAGTACTTGGGTATATCAATATAATGCGGAGATTGATATGGAAAGTAGTGATAGGATAAGACTGGGTTGGATGAGATTGCGACAAGTTTAGATGTCATCCTGGAACGTTCCATTGAAGCTGAATCGTAATATCTGTTGGTTGAATGTGTTAGACTTGCTATGATATATAGAATAGGATGTCAAGCTATCAAATACAGCATGCACAAATATGAGTGTTGTAGAAATGCTAGTACCATGGTGGATGGATATGTGCATGTGTTGAGGGATATGATTACAAATGAATTGTGTGAGAGAAGGTTTGTGCCGCAATTGAGGAGCAACACAACATGAGATGGTGTGTGTCTGTCTCAATTATCAATCTTTGAATGCACCAGTTAGAGAGCCAACTTTTACCAAACCAAACCAAACGAGCCGGGTATGCCCCATCCGGAGGTGGGGTCAGGGGTGGTTTAAGATGTAGGCATACGTGGCCTCTACCCTAAATAATAGAGTGGCTGATTCTGTGACTACGCCAGCTAGTGAAAAGTGTGTGAAAGCGAGAAAAACAGATATGTTAAAAAATGAGAAGCTAGATAAGAGCCAACTTGTACCAGGAGGATGTAAAAATAGGTGAGCTAGGGGTTGGCAAAGATTGGCATGGGGGAAGTAGGGAAGAGAAATTTGAGTGATTAACAAGTTGACCTTAGATAGGAGTGCATGGAATGGGGATTCACCTCTTAATTTTTTTTATCAGGTCTCAGTGCTTTATAATTTCTTTTCCGTTATTTTTGGCCTGTCTTAACTGAATTGCGATAAAAGGCTTGCCATGTTATACAAAACCATCATGTTGATCAAGAGGCATAACTGGAAAAGCGTTACTTGAAGTAACTTTCAGGAAAACTAGCTTATGGCTAACTAAAAAGGGTCTTTTCAATAAGCTCAAAAAATAGGCTAGCTTATGGTTGCTAAAAATGGGCTAAATCAAACTGTATTTTAACATTTATATTCAAATTACTGTGCAAACTGAACCTTGCTGTTACTTGTTGCAAATTGGATTGATAATGCGATTGTTCTTGCAGATATACAAGGCTCAGAGGAATGTAATTCTGTGTTGTGCAGCATGTCTTCTCTACTGGTACATGGTTATTGCATGGCTTTCATGATACATGAAATATATATATAACCAAATGAGAGCCTCAAAAATGTTGGGAAGTAATGAAACATGTATTGTTTCACATGTGAGATACATGTACATAAGTTTCACATTATGAGACAAATACATGTGAAACAATACCTTAAATTCTAGCCTTAGAAGAAACAAATACATATGAAACAATACGGCGAGATTGGTTCTCAACTTTTTTGAGGTTTGTACAAAATTTGTATCGCAAAATCCATGTCATAAAGCTCAAAAAGTGCCTAACTTTATGCAACGACTGCCCATAGTCTACAATGACCTCTATTTTCTACACGGGCATCAATCGGCCATATGCATTTGATGTGATGCAGGTGTATCTATCGTGTTTGCAAGTACTACAAGGAGATTCAGAGTATGGAGGAAGTCGAAAAGAGGTACAAGGAAGAGTAGAATACTTCCATCGGATTGCGTTGCAGGTACCATATTTGTATGTCGTCTTGGTGTTTCAAGCCGTAGAGTTTATTGTACCTTATATCGTGAATTTATGCATTATTGTGTAATAAAAGACAAGCTTAAGTATTCTAGTTTGATACCAATGTGCCATTTTCTTTCTTCTTTCTCTGTTGCTTACTTTTTGGTAGTCTCGGTTCTTTCTTTCCTTTTTGCTCACACTTTTGCATAAGCTCGGTCTATTCTTTAGGGTAGAGGTAGAGATCCGATATGCATGCATTCCATTCTCCAGATCTCACTTTCGAGTGAGATATAATGGATTTATTTGGTTATGTGTTTTTCTTTTTTTGCTGAGACATCGTTGGTGCTATGCATCCCTTTTTCCCTTTGCTTGGTCGAATTGTTGTGGAACGTGTTTAGATGCTTCTGTAAACGGGGTTTTGGCATATATACGTATACGTACATGTATATATATAGAGAGAGACTTGGGATCATGTGAGAATAAAAGATCTGGTGAGAACAAAATCATAACCTTCATTGACCTATTTCTATTTCCCCTGCCCATTACTGAAACTTTAACAAATTCATACATGTGAAAGAGATGGTAGGTATGTAAAAATTCGTGAAGGTGAGTGTAAGTGAAAATAAAGGTAGATGAAGTTAATTGAAGGTCCGTGTTTTTGGTTAGCAATCAATTGAAGGTAGTAGAAGGTCCACCATCATTTTGCTGTTAGATCAAAAAATAGTTGTATTCAACAATTTAGAAGTATTCTCATCATAACGCTTATTCTCATCGGAACCCAACCTTGTATATGTGTGTGTGTGTGTGTATATATATATATATGCAAAAGATCATATGAGAATGAGAGTTAAGATGAGAAACATAAGAAGAGATTTGGAACCCCTTATCACCTTTAATCTGAAACCCACCCATGAATCGTCCTTGATTCGGGGATTGGTCTAGTTCATCCTGATGCATCTCATCCTAATATGCATTCAAGAGTGGAGAACCCTTCTTATGGTTTTCACCTTAACTCTCTTTTTCACTGAAACCCAACTCTATATATACGAAGGGTCGTGTGAGAAAAAAAGTTTAGGTGAGAAGTGTAAGAAGAGATCTTTACCCTTTGATCACATTTAATCTCATGTCACCCATGAATTGCGCTTTAGAAAGGAATTGATCTGTGCATCTCATTAATGTTGATCTTCAATTATGATTAGGGGTGTACAAGAAACCATCAACTCGTGAAACCCGCCCAGTTCAACCCTATAACAACCCAATTAAATCAAACCCGCCAAACCGTCAACCCACTAATTAGGAGGATTGAAATTGGGTTAGCCTAACTCAACCCAACGCAAACCGCCGACCCGTCGCTAATGTATATTATCTCGATAAAATTATATCTATCCACACACACACACACACACCCCTTAACACGAGTACATTGAAACGACTAGATTGAGTGTTGTTGGACGCCGTCGAACATTGCTGGACACCTTTGAATAAAACCTTCTATGATATGGACCATGTCTTGTTATTGATTTAATTCTTTTTTACCTATATGAAATATATGATCAACAATTTTAAGGATCTTGTAGGAGTTGAGATATTTATTTGGTTTCTTTTGAAAAAAGATAAATATAGTGATCATACATGCAATTATATGATGTCAATGATCGCGTTAGTGTATGATTCTCTTTTGCATAGATGCTCTTAGAAGTTGGAACTACAAATGTTTAAAAGTTGTTTTCTTTCTTCATATAAATTTATGTTTTATTACACAAATGAACATACGAAGGGTTGGGTTGAGTTGTAAAAATATCAAAAACCGTCCAACCCAACCTGCGTACACCTTTAATTATGATTGATCAAATAGTGAAGATTTCTTCTTACCCTTCTCACCTGAATCCACACACACACGCACACACATACATAAGGAAATGTTTATTTGAGAAGTGGTAAATATTGAGAATTAAATAAGTGATCCTAGTCTTTCATCTAGTCAACATTTGCAACTTTGACCGTGAAGCATCAAATAAAACCATATATATATATATATATATATATATATATATATATATATATATATATATATAGGGTTGAGTTCACGTGAGACCAAGAGTTTTTCGTGAGACCTGTAAGACCAATTTATGTTCATTGATCAATATTATAAACTTATGATCTAACGGTCTAAAGTTGCAAGGTGGCAATTTTGTAATTATTGAGAAGTCTCGAGGCGTTTATGAATGTTCAGATCTGACGATTGTAAATCTAATCCAAGGGTTGAGAATTGGTCTTACGGGTCTCACGAAAAACCATTGGTTTCACATGATCCCAAGTCTCTCTCTCTCTCTCTCTCTCTCTATATATATATATGGAAATGTTCATTTGAGAAGTGGTAAATATTGAAAATTAAATAAGTGATTCTAGCCTTTCATCTAGTCAACATTTGCGACTTTGGCCGTGAAGCACCGGATAAAACCTTGCATGTGTATATGAAAGATACGGGGTAGTTTTGTAACTTTTACAAATATGCGTCAAATGAGTTCATACGTGAACCCATGTGATACACATATAAATTATATGTTTATATGTAAACCCATTAATTAGTTTACATGTGAACTATTTAACTGATTTATATATGAACCTACAGGTTCATATATGAATCATTTAATTAGTTATATGTGAATCAGTTAACTAGCTTATATGTGAATCAGTTAAAATAGTTTATATGTGAATTACACGAGTTAATATATGAACATATAGTTCGTATGTGAACCCGTTTGCCGCCTATTTGTAAAAGTTACAAAACTACCCTATCTATTTTTCGCATAAGCCGCAATTTTTGACCAGTCAAAGCCATAATTATTGGCCAGTCAAAGTCGTAATTGTTGACCAGTCAAATCCGATCTTGACTGTATGAAGGGCTAAGATCACTTTTCAAAATAACCTTTGGCTATATATATATATATATATATAGGGGAAAGTTCTTTTGTTAACCCAATAATTGGTGTTAACTTTGTGAACCAATCTTGACCATTGATTCTTAAAATCTATGGATGAGATTAATTGTGACATGTTTGTAGTTGATTAAAAATGAAGATGCCAATACATAGGTTAACAGGGGTATTTTTGGGCGAGATGTCCAAATCGGTTACAAATCGATAATTAATTAATTACATTGTTTACAAAATCGTTAATTGCTCATTACTTTTATAGTTCGTAGAATTATCTATGTTGCATTATGAACACTTATGAATACATATAAACATATATGTAACTTATTAACTAATCTTAGTTTGTGAACATTTATTTGCACCCATTAAAACTTATGAACACTAAAGTAATTGATTTTCACATGTGAACACAATAATATATGATCAAAGTGTTTCGCTTGTAAACACATATGTTATATATATATATATACTGTTTTATGAACACATTGAAACACATGTGAACAATATACACACCATCTGAACATTGACGACTACTTAGTTTATTGACTTTCACGTGTGAACACAATACTTCTTAATCATAAGATCTTCAGTCTTCTTGTATTGTGATCTACCGTCTTCACCCACGTTTGTATATCAATATTATGAATATTTATCTATCAAATACTCCTCCACCACTAGAATATTTAAGTTTCTTATCATATTAAAATAACAAGTCATCTATAATTTGGAAAAATAATAAACATATTATTTTAACTATAATCATGGGATTGATATTTTTGTAATCGCCCATTAATGAATGTGAAGTTAAGACAAAAAAGAAAATTATCATTGATGTCCTCGATATTAATTGTGTGGGGATAAGAGAACTTAATCTAACAAAAGCTTGTCATTTGTTTAAATAGTTTGTATAGTTAATACATTTTTTCATGGTTAACAAATGATCTTAGCGCTCTCTCTCTCTCTCTCTCTCTCTATATATATATATATATATATATATATATATGGAAGAGTTTAAACGAGAACACATTTATTTTACGAGAATGCGAGAACACCATTTTACTATAGTCAGTCACATGTGATACCATTATTCTATCGATACTATTATTTTATCACATATGATACATATGTGATACTAAATCAGAGAAGCAGACGATTTTCGATGCGATCGTGGTTGCGGGCCAAGTCACCCTTACACCACTAAGCTTCCTCACATGTATTATCACATGTGATAAAGGTGTTGTTAATATGATACTATAATCCATCAAGACCATCACATGTGGTGCTAAATCATAGAAGCAGACAACCTTTTGTGTAGGCTAAGTCGTAGAACACGTCGTCCGCACATCACAAGATTCTCTCACGCGTATTATCACATGTGATAAGGGTGTTCTCGCGTTCTCGTAAAATGGAGGTGTTCTCGTTTGAACCTCCACACACACACACACACACACACACACATATATATATATATATATATATATATATAAATTAATCAAATAAGAAGCACAAAAAAATTGAGAACATTAGTAATCTAAGCCACTATTTGATTTTGATCCTATGGTTTTTATTGGAAGTTGTTTTTAATTAGAAAAAAAAACATAATCATCATTCTGGTAACAAAGATTCACCAAATGAAACACATTCATCATGTTATTTCACATCATGAAATAAAACATATTTCATAAATATGCCATTTCACCTCATGAAATCCAAAAATAATATTCATATATATGTTATTTCACCAAATGAAATCAAACGCAATTTTAATTTCTAATCTATTTCATCCCATGAAATCAAACACAATTTCCGTCTACATCTTATTTCACCTCATGAAATCAAACACAAATATCGTCTATATGTTATTCCACCTTATGCAATCAAATACAATCTTCGTCGTTTTCATGTCATCAAGGTTGAACCTGGCAGTGACGACTTTTCTCAGCCACAACTCCACCCCTTCTCCGCCTTTCAACACCGTCTTTTCATCTTTCACCCATATAATATGAAAAAAGAAATGAACATCGTTGGCACAAAACTAGTTGAGGCTTAACTACCAGTAACGATGTCCCTGTAGAACTAGACGGAATCCCTCAACTCAGTAGCAGTTTTGCCCTTCCACTTACCGACGAGTGACGAAATGGCTTTATCCTCCAAGTACACACCAGTTCCCGTAAACTTCACGAATTTACCTTGAATTTTCGTACTCCTCACACCTTGTGCATGATAGAAACACGATTCAAACTATTAACAATTAATAAAACCGTACACCTGATCGAAGAGCTAGACGCAATTGATTTGACCTCTTATCAGTTGAACTCCTCATCATAAACTCTAAGCAGATTATGAGAACACTATGTTTCTATTACTCAAGTTGTGGATTGTGGAGTGTGATTTACAAACGATAATCTATCTCTATTTATACTACTCTATGTAACTATCTGAGAATATTATCTAGATATTTACAAGGAAGGTTTTAGTTATACTAGTTGTGAGTCGAGCAATGCGGCGGGAGCCGTGAATTTTAACGATTTTGAAGTTTCACTGGTTTTATTAGAGGAGATTTAACGATGATATAAGTTACTTTTGGTCTTTACATATTAATACAATTTGAATAAATAAGAGTTATGGTTTTAATTACAGTCTATCGATGAAAAAAATTGTATGACAGTTTAAAATCCAATATATTTAAAATCCAACATATTTAAACGACTCCACAAATTTGTTCGATTTACACCAAGAGCAAAGAGTCAAGAGATCGAGACCGAGACTGAGAGTTCTAGAGCAATTGAATGGAATAATTTTTAATAACCAATGGTGAATATCAATTTGAATCTCACATTGGGGGATGAGAAGAAGACATTATGAGTAGGTGAAAACATGAGTGAAAGATGTCAAAAGTATCTTGGGAAATGAAAAGAAAAAGTAATAATATGTGCATTTGTAACTAGTACTATATGCTATTTTAATTGTAGATTAAAAGATTTTAAAAATGAATGCATAAAGTAGTAGTACTTGGTGCATTATGAGTTGTTTTTAAGACTTTGTGCATAAACGTATAGTATGTTGTGCATTAAAAATTGTTTTTAAGAATTTTGACAAATCTGATTTATAAGGTAGTATAGCTAAGAACCAGAGGTGTATGTATCCATCTAGTAATGTTTGTTTCCTCTTGATCCTTGCTTGATTTTACTTCAAGGTTCCTTTATCTTCTTGATTGATCTAGAATGTTCCGTGTTGCTGGAAAACCTCTTAACGGGACGTGACATTAAGGGGTTGTTTACCTAAATGCTTACCCAATAAGTGTTTACCGTTATCGGTCAACACTATAATTTATTTTACAGGATAAAATTCTAGTAGATCAAAACGTATCTCATGCAACAATTTACCTAGTAAGTGCTTACCCGAGTTAGAGTCGTCACCCTCACTTACCGGGTAAGACTTTTCATTCTTATCATCGTTCTTACCGCGTAAGATTCTTGGCCCTTGTCATGTTCATCCGGTAAGGAAAATTAGCCTGTAAGTACTTACCGGGTAAGCGTTTAGTAAACGATCCCTAAAAGCTTATTTGCTAAATTATTAAACAATATTTATTTTAAAAATAATAATAAAATAATTGAATTGAATAAAAAAACGATGTTTTTGTCGTAAAAGTTTCCTTTTTCTTATTTTAGAAAAAAAGTTCAAATTTCTTAGCCACAGGAAATTTCTTACCCCAAAATTCATGGACAATACTACCCCAAGATATTCGCATCAAACCCGTCCATGTCCAGGACAATTTCGTAATTTTACATCTCAAATGCACGATCATGTTTTCCTTCCAAAGCTTTCAAATACTTGCGCCTCTCCTCACCCACACACACACACACCAACACAGTAGTAGATACAGACTCTGTATATATAGATTTCTACAATGGCGTTGCAAATTCATCAACTCTGCCGGCCGGTTCCGTCGCCGTCGTCATCGTCATCGTCGTCGATTGGCTCACTGCCGTCATGTTTTACCAAACAGTCTGTTGTAGGCGGAGACATTCATCGGTTTTCAACTATGATGATGGTTAATAAGAAGAATGGAAACAGGAAAGGCCTGAGTTCTTCCGTCAAGGTGAGATCGAGCCTGGAAACCGCCGGTCCGACGGTGGTTGTTGGACAGGTCACCGAGGTTTGCAAGGACACGTTTTGGCCTCTCGTTAATGCCGCTGGTGATAAGACTGTCGTTCTCGATATGTACACCCAGTGGTAAGTAAATTAGCTCAAACTCGTACTCTATGTTTCCTAAACTTGAAGTTAACGTTGTAGAATTTCTGTATGTATATATATTCGATCATCTGAATCCCTGACCTTGCAATATAAAATTGAAACAATTTCTGTCCAGGAAACTTGCAAAACTTTAGGTCTCGTTCTCATTGTTACCAATCAGTGGTGAAACTGATTTTGATCCACGGAATGTCTCTAAGGATTTTAAACGTATTTAGTGTTCCAGTAATTTTATAAGAGTCACATCTAAAGGGAACATTGCTATTTTCATACCGAACTTCAAGATGAAACATGAGCACTGCTTCTTTGTGCCCTTGTTTTAAGGGGTCAAAATAGACCTTGCAACAACGTGATTGAGTACATCTAGTTAACTTAGACAGTAATCGAACCGAACATTTGTCAAATTATTCGAGCTTGATGTGCTATTTGAGCTAAATGGAGCTTTATTGAGCTGAACTTCATTAACTTTGAGTACAAATACTAGTATAATGAGTTAAATTCGAGTTCGTAAGAACTCTCATGTGAACTCTTATCCAGCTTTTCAAGTCCAGTCTATGTTTACTTATGTAGTTGATTAATATGACAGTAAATCAAGTGTGTATACTATGTCAAGCTTAATTTATTCTGTATATTTCTAATGGCAAATTATTGAAGCTCAAATCTTCCTCAGAGTTGAGCTCGAGAGCATGCCTTAATGAAATTCTTTGAGCCATCAAATTGAGTTTCATAGCCTAACACTGTGGAGCTTGGCTTGACTTGCTTACAACCCTAGCCAACTCACGGACCAAACCCTTGCATATACCAATATATGAAAGTATTTTTTACATATTTGGAAACCACATTTCCATACATCAATGCTCTATGGTATTTGCATGCGAGTAATTCTAAATGTTTCTAAAATGTCTTTGTTCCAATCTTCCTAGAGGACACTAGATCAACACTTGGAAGATGTTCAGATTTTTATATAAAGGGTGTTCTTTATAAGGATTGATAAGGAAATTTAGCATTGCCAATCTGAAACAAAATGTATTTTTACATTGACAAAGGACATAAACATTAATATATATAAAGATCTATATCTATTACTTATGTGATAGAACGTAGGGGTGAGCATAGGCGGGTATCCGCCCTTTTTGACAGGAACCGGAACCGGAACCGGCGGTTCTTGAGATATTGGAACCGGAACCGGAACCGGTTAGAGCGGTTCTTAAATTTTTGGAACCGGAACCGGAACCGGAACCGCCGGGAACCGGTTCCGGTTCCGGGTACCCGCTTCCTAAAATATTAAAATTTTATTGTTTAGAAATAAAAAATAAAACATTGCCAAAACACTAAATAAATAAGCAAGAATACAAATTATACAAAATAATTGTTACAAATATTGTTTAACAATTACAAACTATAATAGACTAATAGAAAATATTCAAAGTTTAACGATTACATATTATAATGGTAAATGTTCAAAGTTTAACGATTACATACTATGAATCCAAGTGAATACACAATTTAAAAAAATACGGATCATTTTATATGGAGAATTTAGATGAAGAATGAAAATGACGACATGCTTTCAAGATGTAAACCTAATATAAATTTGGTATTAAAAAATAATAATTATTTTTTTACTTGAAAAATACTGGGTACCCGGCGGGTAACGGTTCCGAAAAATTGAGAACCGGAACCGGAACCATTCTCAATCGGTTCCGTATTTTAGGAACCGGAACTGGAACCACTCATATCGGTTCCGGTTCCGGAACCGGCAGTTCCAAGGCGGTTCCGGTTCCGGTTCCATAGCCGGGTACCAAAGATAAAACCTTGTTTGAGCATGCCCACTTCATCCATGAGTTTGAAAGTCCCCAGTGATACCGGTAGCCGATTTAACATTTGCCTATGGTTAAAAGAAAACGACAAAGCAACAACCTTTGGGGTATCCCACTCCCAGACCTATCTTTGAGCGAGATAAACTGTGTTGGTTTGGTTTGGTTTAGTTTGACAAAGCAGCAACCTGGTGAGCGAAAGCATTGCCAGCTTTGTGAATTTGGTAAGGGAAGTCCTTGTATGTAGTTTTTCTTTTGCATTCTGTAATCCCTGACAGTGAGTAACCCTCCTAGTTGGTTTCACATACTTGGAGTGAACTTTGAAGGCTAACTCAAGTGTCAATATGAAGGCTAAGCCTTGGGGCTCCTCCCCATAGGTCGCCAGTTCAAGTCTAGGCCACTGGGATTTTCCTGGCTGCTATATTCAGGGACCCATGGAGTTAGTCGAAGTGCGCAGAAGTTGGTCCGGATACCCACGATTACCATAAAAGAAAAACTTGTCGTGGTTCTGTTCCATATGGTTATTTTTGTTGCTAGAGGGAAATCGTATGTTTGCAGCCAAAAGATAACAGGTTTGAGTCACAGAAACAATTTCTTTGGAAAATACGTCAATTGCAAAATCTAAGACTAACCATGCACGAAATACAACCATGATAACAATACTTCTAAGCTATCTTCCTTTCTTCATTTGCATCTTCCCCCTCGTCCCATGGTTTTGATTATTTATTGAACTCTATAGGTGTGGTCCATGCAAGGTCATCGCTCCAAAATTCCAAGAATTGTCTGAGAAGTATCTTGATGTGGTCTTTCTAAAGCTTGATTGCAATCAAGACAACAAGGTTTGTGATTAACTGATTTGAATTCCCTAAAAGCAAGTTTCGCTAACACCACCATCCCTTAGTTACGGTCATATGAGAATGTGAGCACAAGTGAAGGTTATATTATATTGTGTGACGATTGTAACCTTCACTTCACCTTAATTGTGTGTTGTGAAGGTTACGTTAATAAGGATACCTTCACAGTTCTCACGACAAATCTTCACACAATATAAGGGTGTCTTTTCATTTTTCACAAAAAGCTTCACACAACGTAAGGGTACCTTAACAGTTCTCACGAAAAATCTTTAGACAATACAAGGGTAACCTTCCCAGTTCTCACGACAAATGTTCACACAATATAAGGGCAGATTCACTTGTTGTCACGAAAAGGGACAATTCTCTCTGGAACCCAACCCAGCAACCGTTTATACTCGCAACTTAAAGAGTTGTAGAGATGCGTTGATACGGTATTAATTAGGTGGCAAATGGCAGGTATTGGCAAAGGAGCTAGGATTAAAGGTGGTTCCAACCTTCAAGATTCTCAAGGACTCTAAGATTGTAAAAGAAGTGACAGGGGCTAAGTTTAACAATTTAGTTGATGCAATAGATGAGGTTAGATGCAGTTGATCTACCATCTCTTACTATACATACATACACCTCCTCCTGCTTTGTGTATAATCTTTGTTTCTGAAATCAAATTGCTTTTCTCTACTTGTTAATTATTCCACTTTAGTCTCTATCCCTTTTCAGTAAAAATATAACACCATCAACCACAAGGTGGTGCCTGATTGGTTTGAGCTTGGCTCCAAAGGTCAAAAGTACCAGGAGGTCCCAGGTTTAAATCCGAGGAGGAATAAAATCCCCTTGTGGCCATGGAGATTCAAATGCGGTGACTCCGGCTATCTGCATAGCAGATGGTCGCCCTGGGATTAGTCAGCTCGCATAGCGGGTTGGATGTCTAGGTTAATAAAAAAAAAAAAAAAAAATATATATATATATATATATATATATATATATATATATATATATATATATAGCTTGGTTCAAATACTAACCAATTTTTTTGTGTTAACTATGTTAACCAAGCTCAACCAATCATATTCCATCTTTTCCTTTGGTTCAAATGTAACTCATATATAAAATACAAGGGTATTTAAGTAATTTGTTATTTTATGTAACTCCCAAATAATTAATTGGGAGTTACAAATTTGAAAATATCACAATTGATCATGATCCAATACTGACATTGGAGTTTCACACGTGTTCATGTTCTATAATTCACATTTATTTTAATCTACAGTTCTCACCTTTGACATATGAACACATCAGAAATCACACAGCCTTAGATGTCGTGATTCATAAGTGTTCATGAATATTCAAGTCATTAGATGTTCATATGAATACATACACACACAGAACATGTGAAAACATGTGAACACGTATGAAAACACACAGCCCTAGATGCCTTGGTTCATAGGTGTTCATATACATACAGCAGAGTTGGCTCCTAAATATACAGAAGATGTTCATACAATTCACATGTTGTTCATATGTCTAATCTTTTTTGTTTGATGTGGTTTGAAGATACACACAAGTTGTTCATATGTCTGACAACTCGTGTATCAAAGATAGATTACTTTTTACCTAAATACCCTTTGATATTTTGTTCACATATGTTAATTGAAAATATTAATATAATAATTAATTTTTAAATATCATTAAATCACAACCGTTTATTATTCAAATTAACGGTCAAGATCGGTTAACAAAGTTAACACGATAATCTTTGTTAACATTTGAACCAACCCCTATATATATATAACACCATCTTCTACAGATTCTTTAAAAATGGAGATTTTGTTATCTGTTTTGTTATGACAGATACTTTATATTGTTTTTTAAAATAGAGGAAACTCCGAGTTCAGAAAATTCTTTAAAATTTAACTTGAGAAGAGAGAAATTATTTATTTTATTGTTTTTCACCGATGAGATTGAATTATTATATAAAGTTGTTTTAAAAGATGTATTAAGATGATAAAATTATAGAATATTTTAATAAATATAATTGATACTGAAAATAAAGAACTTGTTTGTGTTGAATATATTAATATAATATGTCGGTTTATGTACATAGATTCCAAATTATAGTAAAGGAAATTACCCAAAATGACCATTTTATAAATGGTACGCTAACAAAATGACCACATTTCAGAGATTTTTCACAAAATGACCACCAAAATCGCCCTCCTATTTTGGGGCGAATTTGACCATAAGGTATGGATTGGTTCCACATGTATACCATTTGGAGAACAAAAATAAGATATTATATATGAAAATGGGTAAATTGCCCTCAAAAAGTGAAAATCATCAATGGGGCTTGTAAGAGTAGAAATGTTTGGATCACTACAATTTTATAGAGAATACTACAAAATTTATATATATTACATTGGATCATAAAAAAAACAAAATACCAATGAAAATCGCCCTTGATGTCTCGTCAAATCGTCGTTGATGTGTCAAATCGTTACGTCATAAGCTGTCTTCACTAGAAGACGAAATGGAGGTCAAAATTGCCTCCATGGGGCGATTTTCACTTTTTAAGGGCGATTTGCCCATTTTCAGATATAATATCTTATTTTTGTCCCCCAAATGGTATACATGTAGGACCCATCCGTACCTTATAATCAAAATCGCCCTCCTTATACGATTTTGATGGTCATTTTGTGAAAAAGTTTTGAAAAGTTATCATTTTATTAATGTATAAAATGGGTATTTTGGGTAATTTCCTTTATAATCTTCTTCAAAATGAACATAGATTAGCTCCATAAGGCTATTAATGATGATCAACTAATAATTTCAAAATATATATGCAACTCATGACACTTTCACTTTCGGCTATGGGCCTTTTATTAGAAAATTCCCCATTGCTGCCTCCTATAGGAGTATGGGCCGTGTTTCAGTCCCAGTGTGACTAATCATCCTCTCGGGCCTTGTTCTTTGGAAGATCTATATCAATGAAATCTCATCATCCATACATAACGAATTGATGTAGTATCGGAAAAATATTGAACTGCCATAGTACCTTTGAAAGTGATTATAATATAAATAGTATATACATGGTTTAATCCTATATCTATTTTATGATTCAGATTTAATTGCTGCAATTTCTAACTGAAACTCGTTAATGAATGTTATCTTTTCCACGCATTTGCTAACTCCCCAGTAGCTAGTAACTCATCATCAGATGCTAAACTCTACTAATGTGAACCCTTTGAAGTAGCAAAACGTAATATTACAAGATAAAAACGAGGTTTTTTTTAAACAAACTCGAAAATAATCACCATAAGGGAAAGAAAACAATTACCCGTCAAGAGAACAAGTACCAAAGAGTTATCGGTTCAGTGGTATTCGTGTCAGTGGTAGATCTTGACGTTGTTTTGTGATAACTGGATCTTGGTTATCACCTGAGGTAACTTATACGTGATTATTTATTATGTGTTTATGTGACAGCATGATAAATTTGTACATTTGATCATGTGGGTATGCGAATTTTATGCATAAATGTGAAATGTATATATATATATATGTATATATATATATATATATACAAGAATTTATATATATATATATATATATATGTGTATGTGTGTGGTGTGACGAGGTGTAATATATATATATATATATATATATATATATATATATGATCTATGTGCAATGGTTATGAGGTATGCATGTATGTATGGTAAGGGCACTTTAGCTGCATTACCTTGTTTGGTAAGTATAAATAAGAAGGAGAAACCCTCGTATCTTTTGTTGGCCATTTTTGAAGAATTGAGTGATTTTAAAGAGAGGTTGACCGGATTTCACATTACCTGATTTCAAGAAGTTGAACTCATCTGATTTTCTAAGGATTTGCATAAGGTGAGTGTTTTATGCTTTGAAGTATCAATTTTGGTATAACAATTATAATTGTTTTGAACTGGTTTGTTATGTTTCATATATCATCCGGATTACCACCTTAAATCGGATAAGTGTTGACCGGATTTCATCTAAACCGGTCGAGTGTTGTCCGGATTAGTCCTAAACCGGACAAGGGTTGGGCGATTTAAACCCTAAATCGGACAAGGGTTGGGCGATTTAAGCCCTAAATCGGACAAGTGTTGGCCGATTTAAGCCCTAAACCGGATAAGGCATGAACGAATTATAAATGAACCATCTGGTGGATGTTGTCCAGTTTAGACTTAAACCGGATAAGTGTTAAGCGGTTTAGTCTTAAACTGGACAAGCATTGAGCGATTTATGAATTTTGAGTTTATGTTAAATATTTTGAACGGAGAAGTAAGAATACGACTAAGTGGTGACCGGTTTAGTTAAATCGGACAATTTGTGGAAGTGTTGTCCGGATTTGTTATCCAGACAAGGTTGTGTTTTGAGTCAAATGATAAATCGGACAATTTGTGGAAGTGTTGTCCGGATTTGTTATCCGGACAAGGTTGACCGGATTAAGTGTTATCTTGACAAAATATGATTCTTTTGAAACAATAAATGAGAATTTTGACAAAATTGAATTGGAACTAATAATAATTCCATTGACTGCGGTGTATTATATATGGAATTGTTTTATGAAATATTTTGATGAGGAAATAAGGGTGACATATCAATGAGAGGTGTACCATGAGATAATAGTAACATATTAAGGAGAGGTGTACCATGAGATAAGGGTGTTATATCAAGGAGAGGTGTACCATGGGATAAGGGTGTCATATCAAGGAGAGGTGTACATTTGGATATAAGGGTGGCATTTGTGTGTGTGTATTTCGTAATATAACTCTTACTATTATATCTCTTAAGATTATTGTGGTTTGAAATCTTTATTTCTTTGTGATTTAAAGATTTAGAATCAAGGTTCTTAATGGAAATCATAGTCTGGATGTTATAGAAGAGGAGATAACAGGTTTGGCCTGAAACTTTGATTAAACCTTATTTGATTCAAGAGGTTTAAAAGTGGCGTTCTGATATTGATTAATGTAAACTTGTCTTGATATATTGTTTACGAGCAGAGATTAATGGCTTGAAAAGTGAAAGGTATTGACTTTATGCTCTTACTTGTTCATATATTTGTAATATATATGAAAAATTGTTTTATTTAAAAGTTTTGGTGATTTTCACCCTACAATGACATAAATAGGGTAACTCATTAGACCTTTCGGTCTAACCCTCGTTTTGTGATTTTAAATATGTATTACAGGAAGTGCTGATGGTAAGGGAAAGAGAAAAATATAGTAAATTCCCTATATGATTATCTGCATGAAAATTGGCTGATGATTTGTATAGTTTTGGCAGATGAAACTGGTTTAGTACAAGATTGTATTTTGGAATTTTTGGACCATGTATTTTTGTACTGGTAGATTCTTGTACTAAGGGACCTTTGTGGTGTACAAACATGTATTTCTTGTATATGAAGTATATGTTACATGCAATGTGTGGAATGAGGCGTTACAGTTTTAGTCCAAAAGTTTAAACCTTATTAAAAGTGAGAAGTGTGTATGAGTTTTGCTGTATAAATTATACAATATGTATTTAAAGCATCCACAATGAAAAGTTCTTACAAACAAAAAAGTGGAGTTCTTATAAAATTACTACCATAACGAAGAGTTCTTACGGGCCACCAATATTTTTTGAGTTCATGTACACGAACTTTGTTTCTTGTATTGATTATTGTGTCAAATGTTATTTTTGATGTATATATTGATATTAAAATTTAGCAAAAAAACGAGGTTTTAATGGAAGTTTTTAATTTGTTAAGTTGACGATTGGGAAAAAAAGTGCAAAAGAAAACATAATGTTAAAAAACTAAAAGGAACTAACCACAAGGGTGGTGCCTGATTGGTTTGAGCTTGGTCCAAAGTCAAAAGTACATGGAGGTCTCATGTAGGGGTGAACAAAAAACCGTCAACCCGCGAAACTCGCCCAACCCAACTCGCTAACAACCCAATTAAATCCAACCCGTCTACCCGCTAAACCGTCCACCCGCCAAACCGCTAACCCGCCAATTAGGAGGGTTGAAATTGGGTTGAGCCTAGCTCAACCCGCCCAACCCGTCAACCCGCCGCTAATATATAATTTTTATAAAATTATATATATATATATATATATATATTTATTATGTATATATATATATTTATTATGTATATATATATATATTAATAATGTATAATTTTATATAATTTTTATTGATATTATATTTTGTTCCATTTTAACTAAACGTATAGGTTACCAAAAGAAAATTCACGATCAAATAATGATGACAAAAAATCTAATTAATAAGGAAAATTATTGATTTGTTTTGTAGAAAACAACAAATTGATATGTTGGAAAATATGAATGATATTGATAGATATTTGATGAACGAATCCATCAATCTATGACGCTTTTAAAGAGTTACATTAGAAAAATGTCTTATCTAAAAGAGTTTCAATATGTTTATAGGATGGTTTTGGACGTCTTAACAAATTCTATGATGCTTTTAAAATAAAGTGTCGTATTAGTTATTTTAYACAACACGACTTGAAAAAGTGTCATATGAGCATAGGTGTCCTATAAATAGATGAGTTTACGGGACACTTCTCAAAATGTTTCCACAAAATAACTAATACGACGTTTTATTTAAAGATCATTCTAAAACACTTGTTGAAACGTCCAAAAACGTCCTATAAACCTATTGTTACGTTTTTAGATAGGACGCTTTATAGTATGGTCTATAAACATAAGTTTTATGAATTATTTCATTCGTCAAATTATGTAACTACTAACCCGCCAACCCAACCCAACCCGTCTCAACCCGCAAGGGTTGGGTTGGGTTATACTTTTGAATGGGTTGGGTTGGGTTGAGATTTTCCAAACCGCCATAATTGGGTTGGGTTGTAAAATTGTTGTAAACCGCCCAACCCAACCCGCGTTCACCCCTAGTCTCATGTTCAAATCCGAGGAATAAAAATCCGCTTGTGGCCACGGAGGTTCAAATGCAATGACTCCGGTCTATCTGCAAAGAAGGTGGTCGTTCTGGGATTAGTCGGCTCGAATAGCGGGTTGAATATCCAAGTTAATAAAAAAAACTAAAAGGACTAAATATGTCATAGTTCAGAAGTATAGGGTTGATATGAGACATTTTAATACTTCAAAAGGTCAAAGTCAAAGGGGGTATTGATCACCACCATGCCAGCAAAGCTCAAACATTCGGAAAACCAAAACAATCGTCTGTTTGCCGTTAATGCCGCTCTCCCCCTATTTTCGTTCCATCCTTATATCTGGTTTCAAATTTCGTCAAATTCAGGTGCGTTTCTGGTCTTCATTCTAATTTGCTTTCAATAATGTTGTAGAACATACAAATTCGTAAATAAACACGCACAAAGGACAGGGTTTTCTTAATTTATTTCGATTTTAAGATACCTATTTGAAGATTAGATAGATTTGATTCGAATTTTGAGATATGGATGTGAATAGAAGAGGAATTGTTTGTGTAATTGGGTTTGTTGTTGTTGTTCTTCAATTGGGTGTTTTGGCATCAGCGAATATGGTGTTACATGTTCAGCATAAGTTTCATGACCGTAAAAGGCCTTTGAGTGCAGTCCATTCTCATGATTGCCACCGCCATAAGAGAATGCTGGCCGTCGCTGAACTCCCTCTTGGTGGCGACGGCAGCCCCACCTCAGCCGCGTTAGCTCTCTCTCTCTCTCTCTCTCTCTCTATATATATATATATATGTATATATATATATATGCATGCATGTATGTGTGTATGTATGTAGGGTCAGGTTCGGGGAAAACCGCAAAAAAATGAAAAACTGAGCAACACTCCAATAATCATTCATCCGGAGTAATTTGTAACTTACAAGCAATTTGTCTCTCGTATGCACAATGCACATGTGCATGCATACGGTATGCACATGTGCATGCATACGATTAATTTGTAAGCACATGTGCATGCATACGGTATGCACATGTGCGTGCATACGATTAATTTGTAAGCACATGTGCATATGAGAATTTCTATACGAGTAATGAAAATGAAAGACGGTATGCACATTTGCATTCACATAAGCATAACATGCACACATGCATGAAAATCAAAAAACAACTTCAATTACTTGTATGCACATGTGCATACCGTCCAAATGAATGGTTACCATGGTGTTCCTCAGTTTTCCCCTGAACCTCCCTCTATGCATGTATATGTCAATAGATATATTTTCCTCTGAAAGTTGTATTCATAAATGTGGTTTATGGATTGCCATAATGCATTTTGTATGGATATTGTTTATTGCTTGATCACCCAGATGTTAGATTAGTTATATTATGTGTGGAAGATAAATTCTCTATTCAGATCAATCATGGGTAATTTTGATAATGCTGTTGATTAGACGTTATGATTTTGAGAGCAAAGTTTACCACCGTTAAGCCTATGGTACGCCATGGCCTGATGTGCAGTTTTTGTAAGGCATACTTTGATTTTTTGTTCTTTATTACCTTTTTAGTGTCTTACTTTTTAGTTTTCAGTGCATAAACATTATTTAAATTGTTCAATATCATTGACTAATCGAGTAATAGTAGAATATATATGTGTATGTATATATAATTTTATGTATGATATACATATTTGCCTTGATAAGTCACGTCTTGAAAAACGTTATGGCCTCACCTAGGCTTCTAAGGCTTGAGGCTTGACCTCACCGCCATGATACGCCGCACGCCTTTTAGAACCTTGGTATGGATTAAGCTGTATAGATTAGGAGGCTAAATTGTTGTTTGTTTGTCATGCTGAATTCTTACCTTACCATTTTACCGTCTGTTTGGATTAAGCTAAATAATTGTTTGCTTTTGGAATACTTCCTAAATTCTCATTGTTAACTCTCTCTCTATATATATATATATGTGTGTGTGTGTGTGCATAGCTTCATGTAGCAATTGGCTTAATCGTTTATTTATTTATTTATTTCGTAATGGTATCAGAGCCTATTTACGTAGACCTCAATTTGGTGCTTCCTTTTCATGGTTCTGCGTTGCTCCAATAATCATGTCAAAAGAATGGAAAACCCCTTTGTGGTCATTGTGAACTTAACTCGGAGATGGATCACCAAAACAAGCTCTGAATTCAAATGCTTATTTGCATGTATAATTGATGACACAAAACATATGATCTTGTTGTTCGTTTATTGAGATGGTTGCATTGCACAAAAGGGTGCATCATTTCAAACTTTTGACTTATTTCAGTACAAAAAACAAACAAACAAATTTATATAAATCCATACAGACAACTTAATCCATATTGGACTTAATGAAAAAACAAACACCACCTTAATGGCAAAGATATAAACGAATGTAGTTACATCATGATAGTTATATCTCCCAGCCACATGGGGCCGTGCCCGTTGGTGTTCCAATGCGAGATATGGTTACCCAATTATATATGGGTTTTAACCTTTAACCCGATTATAATGCTTTAGTCTTTTACTCCTTTAGCCGATTTGGCGTCCCGTTGATCTATAGTCTTGGTATAGGTATAACAGGGCCTCCAAGAAGATTGGAACTTCTTGGAACGCCCACATGGCCAGATTTGTTGTTCCGAGTATATGATCCAATTCATATTGTTTAGTCTTCTATTTTCTTATGCAGTCTCTATTTCACCAAGATTCAAATCGGGTCTCCTCCGAAGGATTATCACGTGCAAGTCGATACAGGGAGTGATCTTTTATGGGTGAATTGTATCGAATGTGAGTCGTGCCCAAAGACAAGTGACCTTGGAGTATGTATCCATTATCGTGGTTCATATGTTTACTTGAAGTTTTCGTTCTACTTAGAAAGCAACAATTGTTAAACATTCTACCTACAGGTTCCATTGCAACTATATGATCCAAACGACTCCTCAAGTGCCAAAAAAGTTACCTGTGATGATGACTTTTGCAGAACCACAATGGATTCTTCTAATACCGAGTGTAAGGTCGGAATGTCTTGTTTATATACTGTTACGTATGGTGATGGGAGCGGAACTGCTGGATATTTCATTAACGACAATCTGCAACTTCTCAAAGCATCCGGAGACGGTGAGACTAAATATATGAGTGGGAATATAACATTTGGGTGAGTTTTTAAGTTGTCTTTTAGTATCGGAAAGCGTAAAATTCTGAGAGCACTACAACAAAATGGGCTGTTCATGGGCGAGACAGCCCACTAGACCCGCCATCTCCTGACCGCTAGAAAAGCGGGCTTGGACTACCACTTTTGAAGAAACTAGCGGGCCTGAACTAACTTGTTAAAATTAATGAACGGGCATGGGCGTCCGAAGAATTTTTGGACAGGCCCGCCTGGCTGTTAATATTTTTATAATTGATCAACTTTTGCAATTAAAATTTACAAAATAAAATTGAAAATTCTAGATACTTACCGCTTCCACTTAATTATGACTCGTGATATAAACACTCTTTCGGAATCTAAAAACATAATGACATCAATTGCTCAACTCCTTGTTATCTCGTTTGGTCATTTCTTTTATTGATGCTCCATATTTTGCGGATATTTTTTTTATAAATTATGTACATTATTACGTATTTGCGTCTATTTTTAAGTTGGAAAAATTGTTATGTATTTTGAATTATTTTACATGACTTGTGGTTTTATATAAGTTTTGTTCTCTTAAAAATGTAAAAAGATTTTTAGGCCCATTAGCTCGTGGGCAAGCCTGAACCATTTGTAGGGCGGGTAAAGGCAAGTTTTCAAGCCGGTAAAAAGGGCTTAAATTTGCTATATTAGGTCCGTTGGACAAGACAAATAGGTTAGGCCCTGCCCAAGCCTGCAAATGATCATCGTCTTAACAACTTATTGTATATGACACATTGTTGTTGGACTTGAAACTCATAAGTCCCGTTAAATACTCTATTAGGACGACCAAGAATGACTAGGCATCCTAACATACCCATTTTGTTGTAGTGGTTGTATGATGTAAGAATGAAGTCTTTGGGTTTAGATATAATGCTCATATTATGATCCAAGACAGGTGTGGAGCTAAACAATCGGGGGAGTTAGGTTCGTCAGAACAAGCTCTTGACGGTATTCTTGGGCTTGGGCAAACGGGTACTTCGTTGCTTTCACAGTTTGCTTCGGCTAAAAAGGTGAAAAGAATGTTCTCACATTGCTTGAGTGGTTCCAAAGGAGGTGGCATTTTTGCTATTGGAGAAGTGGTGGAGCCAAAAGTGAAAACAACACCAATGCTAGAAGACAAGTAAATTTTCTTTCTTTCCAATGAATTCTGTTTTACATTGAACAAGAGTTGGTACGCTGCATTTCTTTGTCCCATCAAGATAGGTGGAACAAGATTGGTAAATTACTGAACTATCCATGCCAAATTAAAACCCTAAAACCTTGCACAATTCTTTCACCTGACTACCTCACTCTCATCGGTTCAATCCTATCTGGGTACCAAACGTGCCCTTATTTATTTGTTTTGCAAGTCGGGGGTCCTCAAAGAAACAACCTCTCTACCCCTCCGAGGGTATATGTAAGGTGTGCGCACATCTTACTCCCCGAAACCCACCTCTGTGTGGGACATACTGGGTTTGTTTGGTTTGATTTGATTTTATTGTGCAAGAATTGGTGTGATTGTGATTTGTCTACAATGCAGTCTGCATTATAATGTTGAAATGAAGTCAATTGATGTGAATGGTGAAACTTTAGATATCCCAAAAAATATACTTGATTTGGGAAAGAAAGAAGGAGCAATAGTTGACAGTGGTACGACCTTGGCTTATTTTCCCGCTAAGATTTACAACCCGCTAATGCAAAAGGTATTTGGACTATTTTAGGCTCCATTTGCTACCATAGTTTCTTTACTTATCTTAGATTTGCATATATTTTTCTTTATAATTCTCGAACGTTATTCTTTTCACCTAGATCATGGCCGCACAACCCGACCAGAAGCCAGAAACAGTTGAGAAGCTTTTTAAATGCTACAAGTATTCCGGCAAGTATGGTTTCTTCCACTATAAAGACGTACTAGACTATCATAAAATAGGGTTTGTAGGATGCCAAAAATGTCAAAGTGTCTTAATAGACTTGCTTTATATGACTTTTAAGTTTATAGGACCAGGGTTGGGTTCCGATGAGAAGGAGAGTTAAGATGAGAAGCGTAGGAAGAGATCTTCACCCTTAGATGCACATTAGGATGAGATGCACCGGATCAATCTCCGTATCAAGCGCAATTCATGGGTGGGTTTGAGATTAAAGGTGATCAAGATTCCAGATCTCTTCTTATGCTTCTCATCTTAACTCTCCTTCTCACACGATCCTTCGCCTATAGGACCAAACAGTTGTGCGTTCTATGTAAAAGTGTTGCAATAAGTTTAAAGATGCTTTTGGACGTCTTAAAATGTCTATAGGACACTTTTGAAATAAAGCGTTTTGTTAATTTTTTGATATGACGTTATCCGAAAACATGGTTTGTAAAAAGAAGTATCTTAAAAAAATATGTTTATAGGACACTTCTCAAAAGTGTCATGTAAAAAAGCTAATACAATATTTTATTTTAGAAGTGTTCTGAAAAACTTGTTTAGACGCCCAAAATATAAACTTATTGCAACGGTTTTTACATAGGACACACAATTATTTGATCCTATAAACTTAAGCCCTACGAAGCGGTCTATTAGACATTTTTGGCGTCCTATAAACCCGATTTGTAGTAGTACTATCTGTCAAAAGATTCAGATGTTTGGCTTTCGAGTGCCACATGAGTTCCTTATTTTACTTGAAACTTGACCAAAATGACTCATTTCGTCGTCTGATCCTCCCATAATGCAGCATTGATGAAGGTTTTCCAAATGTCACGTTTCACTTTGATGATTCACTTTCATTGACAGTTACTCCCCATCAATATTTCTTCGAAGTGGAGGTATATATATATATATATGCATCAAACGTTAGAAGTAATCTAATCGTTCGTTTTACTTGTGATAACGATTTCCATTACCTTCTCTCGTCAGGATGACCAATGGTGCATCGGTTTTCAGAACAGTAATATTCAATCAGGTTCTGGAGGAGAGCTGACTCTATTGGGAGGTAGGCAATATAATTTTTCTTGTGCACATAACCATGTTTGGATATAATACTTATATACGACAAAACTCACACACATTTCTCATTTTTTGTGAGGTTTGAACCCCTGACCTCCACGAAGGTTGGGTTACCGGATACTACTAGGTCACTGGCCCTTTGATCAAGGGTATTTTAGACACATGACTTATAGTCAAACACTTTGTGTGGAATCATGTTTAAGGTCAAACTTTACAAGTTCCAGCGATGGATGGGCTCTTTTAGAGAGTAATCAATCTGGTGGGGTCCACATATTCTCGCAGGTTGGGTTGCTAGTAGCCTTTACCTTTTAGGCCTGTCGATAAGTTTTACTTGGTTTCAGTTCAATGCCATCTAAATCACTACGTGCCTCTCGTGGGACATTGGGAGCTTAACATGATCACGCTTCACTGTTGACTTTTGATAGTCAAACCTACGTTCCATGCAGAACCAGATTTTTGCATGCATTTTAGTGCCTTTTAGATTCAAACTCATCATTCAAATACTTTTATAGTTCAATACTCGAAACTAGTACATCCTACCACATCGAACACAGATTTCTCTCACTTTTGAAGTTAAAACCAAGACACGTTTGACTCCCGAAAGTCAGATATGGACTCTATGAACTTTGAGCAGCATTGTTCGGTTAAATTTGAATTTCTTTTTTCTTCCATTTTTTCTCTGTATGCAGATCTTCTTCTAGCAGATAGGCTGGTTACATATGATATAGAAAACAAGGCCATTGGATGGGTTGACCATGATTGTAAGTACACTTGCCTTTAATTTTTGACTTCCGTAAATCTTCCCCACCGGGAAATTAAGTTTATTCGACCATTCAACTTTTAATGCGCGGGCTATCGGAAAATGGTTGAGTCAAATGGTCAAAAACGTATTTTGCTTAACCCCGTTCTTGTCGGTTTTGGTGTGATTTCAGGCTCATCAACCATCAAAGTGAAAGATGAAGAGTCCGGGAATGAGTTTGAGGTCCATGCCGGAGATATTTCTTCCGCACGTTGTACATCTACTTCACGAATGATTTTGGGGTTGCTATTATTTCTTGCAGGTACGTTGATCAATTGGACGAATTGAAGTGAAATGCCGTTGTATTTAAAAACCCTGAAAGCAATCGTTTTGTTTTATATGTTCTTTAGGATACGTATATCCGTTACTATTTCAATGTAATTATATGATTTGTCGAGTTCATTGTTCATTAGCTTCTTCATATTGTATAGTATACTCATCATCTTGGTTATCGTAAGTGTTGAGTGTCTTGAATTTTGTTAGTAATCAAACGGAAAAGAAAGAGCGTTTAGGAGCGACCGTGCCGTAAGCATAGACGGTTTTCAGGGGTTAACAATCCGTTCACAATAATCAAACCACAAAAACCGTAAAGGTAATATCAAGCATAAATGCGCAAATATGTCTATCGCACGTAAAATAAGACTGCAATTTAACGTGTTTACACTATCTTAGTGATAGTGTACGTTTACAGGGGGAGAGAGAGAGCATTTTTATACGTTAAACTGAAGTTACAAAACGACTTTATATGAAGATTTGTCCATAAAAATGGAGACAAGAAGTAAGACCTTCGGTTTTGTTATAACCGGGAAGAAAAGAGTATTGAACAAATTTAGCATGAGACTATCTGATCGAGAATTTCGTCTATTTAGCTGAAAACCCTAGTCGCGATCTGGGTCCATGACCTGAAGTCATGCAACTAGGTCGCCCAGTTCCTTTTGTCTTCTACACGTGTCGTTGTGGTGACCTAGCCCGATAATGGGATTCTGAAGCGCTGAGTCGAAAGAAGAAGGAGCACGATTTGTTTCGACTTAAAACTTTTACGTGGATGAGAACACGAGGTATATTGACCCCTGGTGCGCTTAATGCGTTTTAGAGACCAAAACCAAAATGTATTTCAGTATTCAACGTTTTTTTTGGTTTAGTATGTAACGAACTATTGGTGATAAGATGTCGGTTTCGTTATAAAGGCTTCCGATGTGAGTGAGTTGCGTTTTAGTTTGGGAGTTTCTAACGATGATATTTAGGATAAATATGATGATTATTATACGGAAGAAAACATAACGTCTTCAGGGTAAAAATGAAGGTGTTATATGTATAAAAAAACTTTTTTCAAGCTATTAAATATGTTGAGAACATTTAGAGCATCTTCAATAGCTATGCTAAAAAAAAAAAAAAAAAGAGGGATTTTGGTAATTTTTTGCTCCAACAACTATGTTATCTTGTATGCTCAAATAGAAAAAAGAGGAGAGACCGTAAAAATCTCTAAATTTAGAGAAATTTCTAAACAGAACGATAAATTATTATCTTAATACATTATATGAATAAGAGGCATTGAGATAAATGCTTAGGAGGGATAAATAATGTTTTATTAAATGTATTGAATACTTTAATGATATGGTTAATGTCGAAACTGCTAAAATAAAGTAGCTGTTGGAGTTTTAGAGATTTTGACTTTTAATGCTTTATTTTAGAGAAAATACAATATAGCTCTTGAAGATGCTCTTAAAGAGTTGTTTGCTTTGCGCATCTCCAACTACTATGCTATATTTTCTTCTAAAATAAAGTATTAAAAATCAAAATATCTAAAAAGTTACATTTAACTCTAACAACTACTCTATTTTAACAATTCCAGTATTAACTATATTATTAAAATATTCAATACATTTAATAAAATATTATTTCTTTCTTCTAAATATTTTACTATATATTTTTCATTGATGAAAAATATTAAAATAAATAATTTTCCTTTTTATTTAGAGATTTCTCTAAATTTAGATATTTGTACAATGTCTCTCATTTTTTCTTTATCTTAGCATACAAGATAACATAGCTGTTGAAGAAAAAAGTTACTAAAATCCATGTTTTTTCTATTTTAGGATAACTGTTGGAAATGTTCTTATAATTTAATGAGCTTAATGATCTTGACGACTTATTCAACTAGCCATATAGGAGGATTTCTTAAGGCTTAACCGTGATGCCATTAAGTCAAAATGACTTACATGGAATAAGTCAGAACTCCTCACTTGTCCTCGTTAAGCACCTCAAACAAATTAATACCAACTGTCCTTGGAATAATCCGACCTTCTCTCTTTGCCTCCTTTTATTGTCTATCAAATAAACAAATTAACCCAGAAAGACAATTTAACACATATAGTGCTTAATAGAAAAAAAAAAAGTAAACATCTCCTACCACCGTCACCTGCCAACGCTACCATTACCATTGTTGCCTTCACCCCACCGTCACCCACCTACCATTGACACCGCTGTCACCTCCATCCCAACACCACTGTTGTATTCAACGAGCCAACGAAATATATTCAAATTCTTTTGACAGATTCTATTTCAATTCCTGCCAACTAAATACACGATCAAATTAACCTAATTAAATTCTTCCAATTCTGTTGACTAATTCCAATATATGAATCAAAAACCACCTAAAAATTCCGTAAGAACAAGTCCACCAATAAAATAAAATATAGTAAGCTTTCATTATTGTTTAACAATATGATAACCATTTAGGGAATGTTTGGGATTGCTTAATTGAAACAATTTATGCTTTTCTACAAATTTTTTTATTAACTTATTATAAGTTAGAATGCTTTAACTTCTTTAAAAATTCTTTATTACTAGTTTGACATCGGTATAAGCTGTTTATCCAAATACTCTAAAATGTTTATTACCGATGCCACATCGAAATAAGTCAATAAGTTGTTTTTATAAGCAATCCCAAATGCCTTTTTAATTTATATTTATTTTAAATAATCAGTTCTGTTTTAACAACAATTATCCGCTTATTTCTCAAAATTTAAATATATTATAATAAAAAATTAAAAAAAAAAAGTCTCTGTGAAATGTTCTACACGGACGAAGACTTTGACTTAATGAAGGCGACGGTCAACTCATTCCATTTCAACTTTCAAGTCCTCCGATATTCTCTTTCATAATTTGCCCCTTCCAATTCCCAAAATTACGAATATGCCCACCTTCCTACTTTTTCACCTTTTGGGTGCGTTTGGTACGTTGGACAGGGTGAGACAGGACAGGACAGAACACAATTGTCCTATGTTTGATGTGGTTTTATGTGGGACTAACTAGAACAAACTAGAACAAGGGTGGGACAAGGTTGTCCACCCTTTACCCATGGAACTAAGTAGAACAAGAAACTTTTTACCACTYTACCCTCAAAAACCTCATACGCATACCTTCCTTCTTCCCCTTCACTCTCCTCTCCTCCATCGCTTCCACCGCCCAACCGGCGTCCGGTGACGGCGACTTCCGATGGCCGTCGCTGCTGCTTCTCCGATGGCCGCCGCCGCTGCTTCTCCCGATGGCCGCCGCCGCTGCTTCTCCGATGGCCGCCGCCGCTGCTTCTTACAGCAACTACATCACGAATTTGAAGGAACTCTTCAAATATCTTTCTTCTTATTTCATGCAAGTAAGGAATTATATTTTGATGGTGGTTTCGTACTCAATTTTGCCAACAACTTGATTAATTGAAGTACTTATTAGGGATTTTAATGAAGTATTATGATTTATTTCGAGAGTTTACATTGATTATGATTGCTGAATGTTGTTGTTGAATTAATACCAGAATGCATTTCGTAGTGAAAAAACACTAAACAGCTCACTGGGGGTAAATTGGTCATTTTAACCAGTTCTATCCTGTCCTGTCCTGTCCTGTCTTACCAAACGCTGAACAGCTGTCCTGTCCTGTCTTGTCCCGTCCTGTCCTGTCCTGTCCTGTCCTGTCCAGTCCTGTCTGCGCACCAAACGCACCCTTTGGGATATAATTGGCAACACAAACCTTTTTTTTTCCTTTTTATTATATATTCCAAATTACGAAAATGCCCACCTTCCTACTTTT
This sequence comes from Cynara cardunculus var. scolymus, assembly GCF_001531365.2. Classification (NCBI taxonomy): domain Eukaryota; kingdom Viridiplantae; phylum Streptophyta; class Magnoliopsida; order Asterales; family Asteraceae; genus Cynara; species Cynara cardunculus. Next base: position 45,631,747 of record NC_037528.1, read on the forward strand.
TCCCTTTTGGGTATAATTGACAACACAAACCCTTTTATTATTATTAGGGAAATTTATAAAAATAATCGTTTTACACAACCATTTGCCATAAAATAACCACATTTTAAAGGTTTTGCCAAAATTATTATTATTATTATTATTATTATTATTATTATTATTATTATAATAATATATACTTCAACCGACTTATACGTATCTTAACTAATTTTATAAGGTCTTGAAAATAACAGTCAGAAAATTCTAATAATCCTAAGCAGACTCAAATATAACGACTAATATAACATATTAAAATGAATTTGAGTTGAAACCTGATGAGATGAATTGGATTGAACTGGATTAAATTGTATTTATCTGTTAATTTTTGAATTTTATAAATAATTAATATGTTAGATGGTTATTGCTCAAATAATAACCCGAATTTTCAAGATAATATAAGAACTTTTTTTATTCACATAGTTTGGGTTCGTGTCCTTGGGGCTTTCTATTTGATTGTATCGAAAGGTCCAATGAATTGGAATGGTTTTTAAGTCGCAACGAGTGAATTTTGAAACGGGTCAAATGATTTAGGTTGACTTGACTTGCCAATTTTTTTTAACAAAGCTTTAAATTTTATAAGTGATTAACATTTAAGTTGTTCAAATTATTTCACCTATTTATACTATATTATAAAACATTTGGCTAAAACTTTTAAAAACAATTTTTTATGCATAACGTACTGTTTATTGATGTATATTATTTAAAATTCAAGATTACAAGTAAGTTGTGCGTAAGTACAACTTATTAAAGCTTCATGTTTGAATTCGTGTAACTAACCACGGATAAACATAATCAAATAAAAGATAAACATTTCATTTTAAACATACAAAATCTAAAATATAATTAAGATCGTCATTGACTTCTAACAAAATATTTAATTATTATCTTTATAAAAAATTTATTATTAAACCAAAAATAAAAAAATGAATTAAATAAATGCATAAAAAGAAGAAATTTTAAATAGTTAGTTTGATACTAATACCAATATTTTTTTTAATTTTTTATGATATCTTCATATTTATATTTTATTCAAAAATAAAAATATTATCGTTTTCTCAAAATCACATAAAACCTGTTATAACATCAATTGAGATAAAGAAATAAATAAAACGAAACATTAAAATCGAGATGCATCTCGTTGCATTGTGCGAGTATCCTTCTAGTTTTTTTAAAATTTTAACAATTTAATCTTTTATCAATAATATGTGATCTAAATTAACATATTTTTATGAAGTGGATATCTGGATATAAAACCTTTGTTGTTCTTTTTTTGTTAAACCAAGGGGTTGTTTTGTTGGTTTTCTATTAAGTCATGTCTGAATAAAGTTATATGCGTGGATTAATCCGTCTATATAAATTAAGAAGATTTTTGTTTGAATAGGTTTTTTATAGATGAAAATAAACATGCTTTTTAATTGGGAAATATATGTTTGAAAAAAACTTGACTTTCTACATAAAGTTTCCCTCAAGAAACTTACTGAATTAACTAGTTTCTATATTATTAACCCACTACTAAACAGACCCTGAATTTGTTAAAGATTAAAGATAATTTCACATTTATGTAGAAAAAATTTTGTCCTCTCATAAAGTTAATTTTTTTTCCTTTCTAATCATTTACATAACCAGAAGCGGCATGTTCAGTGACGGATCTAGAATTTTTGTTCAGTGAGGTCACCTTTAAGGTAGATTAAAGTTCCACAAAATCGTCCGATGTGTTTTTAATCTAATTACAACGTTTTGAGGGATTTTTAAAGATTTTTTGTTGATTTCGAGTGATTTTTTAGTGTTTTTGTTGATTTCGGCATATTCAATCGTTGGTTTTAAACTATCAAATCGCTGTTTATTTATTTAACTGCTATATTTAATTTATTAAATGATAATTTACATAATCTTATATATTAAATTCTAATTTTACTACTATTTATAGTTTAAGCAAACAAGTTTTTTCACAAAATCTAAATTATATTATAAAACATTTGTCAAAAAACTCTTAAAAATAATTTTTTTATGCATAAAGTACTGTTTATTGATGTATATTACTTAAAATTCAAAATTACAAGTAATTTTACGTAAGTACAACTTATTAAAGCTTCATTTTTAAATTCGTGTAACTAAATGCGGATAAATATAATCAAATACAGGATAAACATCCATTTTAAATATAAAAAATCTAAAATATAATTAAAACAATCATTGAATTCTAACATATTGTTAAACCAAAAATAAATTACTTTGTTATTAAATCTAGATTAAATTATAATAAAAAAATTGAATTAAAGAAGTTTTACCCAAAAAACAAGATCTATGAAATAGTTAATTTAATACTAATATCGATTTATTTTTTTTCAAACTTTTATGTTATCTTCAAATTTATATTTCATTCAAAAATAAAAATGTTATCGTTTTCTCAAAACCACATAAAATCGTATTATATCGATAGAGACAGAATAAAAAGTAAACATTAAAATCGAGATTTATCTCGCTGCATTGTATGAATACTCTTCTGGTTATAATAAATATATCTTGAATATTTGTTCTTAATTCATTAAGTTACATTTTCTAGCAATCAAATAATTTGGTGTTGCAATTTCTTTGAAAAAATTATGTGTGGCCAAAAGCATCTCTCCAAGAGTGTAATATCGATACAAGTGGAAGGACCCGCAAGGTGCAAAAACAGAGCACATGATTGGCTGCTGCGACGTGTATCCACGAATCAATGCCCAATCACTAGTTTTCTTTCTCCATTTGTCCGTAAAATTTCCACAACTTTTAAACCTCTAAATAAAAATTATATATATATATATATATATATAATCAATAGATAAATTAAGAAAATTTATAATTTTGAATTAAATTTTAATGCAAAAACATTTTAGGTATTTTATCTTCTTTCTCTGTCTCTTGTCCTCCGGCCACCGTCCTGCGGTGATATCACTGTGATACCTAAAAATATTGATTCTGTTAAACAAAAGACATAATGTAATACCCAAACACATATAATATGCATTGTGATACCACTGTGTACATCTCCGATCGGCCACACAAACAACCTCAGTGTGATACTCAAACACATATAAGATGCATTGTGATACCACTGGAGGAAGGTGACCTGAGGACATGGGACGAAGAAAGAAGAGATGAGAGATGAGAGAAAATACCTAAAATGTTCTTGCATTAAAATTTTAATTCAAAATTACCAAAATTATAAATTTTCTAATTTATCTATTGGTTTATGGTTGAGATTGGACCTCATGATTACCACAAACTAATTAGTTCTTTTTTGATTAGGCCTATATATATATATATATATATAATTTGAGAAGTGACCGTAACTTTTTATTTGATCAAGATTTACACTATTTACTGTTAAATATCGAATAATCAAATACATATTTGAACCCGTATAATTCACATATAAATTATTTTATATATAAACCTGTTTAATTCATATATAAATTACTTAACTATTCACATATAAAAGTTGAATTATTAACTTTTTTTTATTTGTGTTCTAAAAAAAAAATCAATTACGAAACTAGATTTTTAGAAATTGTAAAAATTATGTTGTTTTATTTAATGATTGGCTTCATATTTAATAAGGATAGGATAGTTTTCGTAAAACTCAGTTCTTAATATTTAAATAATGTCAAAATATAATTTTGAAGAAATTAAAATTTTTGTATCCATTAATTACTTATAACTAGAAGAGTACTCGTGCAATGCAGCGAGACACATCTCGATTTTAATGTTTTATTTTATTATTTGTCTTTGTCGATGTTATAATACGATTTTATGTGTTTTTAAGAAAACAATAATGATTTTATTTTTGAATAAAATATAAATTTGAATATATCATACAAATTTGAAAAAAAAAAATATCAATGTTAATATCAAATCAATTATTTAAAAGTTCTCATTTTTTATGTAATTTTATTTAATTTTTTTATTATAAT
>NC_037528.1:45635745-45653136 GCF_001531365.2 Cynara cardunculus var. scolymus
TAACAAAATAATTTATTTTTGGTTTAATAATATAACATTTTATAAAGATAATAATTAATTATTCTGTTAGAACTCAATGATATCTTAATTATATTTTAGATTTTTTATATTTAAATTGAAATGTTTATCTTGTATTTGATTATGTTTATCTGCAGTTAGTTACACAAATTCAGATATAGAACTTTAATAAGTTGTACTTACGCACAATCTACTTGCAATCTTGAGTTTTAAGTAATATGCATTAATAAACATTACTTTACGCATAAAAAATGGGTTTTAAGAGTTCGTCAACTTTATAATATAGTATAGTTTATGTGTTTTTAAGAAAACAATAATGATTTTATTTTTGAATAAAATATAAATTTGAAGATATCATAAAAATTTAAAAAAAAGTATATCAATGTTAATATCAAATCAACTATTTAAAAGTTCTCATTTTTTATGTAATTTCTTTAATTTATTTATTATTATTATTATAATTTAATTTAAGTTTAATAATGAAATAATTTATTTTTGGTTTAATATTATAAATTTTATAAATATAATAATTAAGTATTCTGTTAGAATTCAATGATTACTTTAATTATATTTTAGATTTTTTATATTTAAAATGAGATGTTTATCTTGTATTTGATTATGTTTATCTGCAGTTAGTTACATGAATTCAGATATGAAACTTTAATAAGTTGTACTTACACACAATATATACTTGCAATATTGAGTTTTAAGTAATATGCATTAATAAACAGTACTTTACGCATAAAAAATGATTTTTAAGAGTTTTTGTCAAATGTTTTATAATATAGTATAGATTAATCTATATTATAAAACATTTGATAAAATCTCTTAAAAAGCAATATGTATGAAGTACTGTTTATTGATGTATTATTTAAAATTCAAAATCACAAGTAATTTTACGTAAGTAAAACTTATTAAATCTTAATTTTTAAATTTGTGTAACTAACTGTAGATAAACATAATCAAATACATGATAAACATCTATTTTAAATATAAAAAATCTAAAATATAATTAAAATAATCATAGAGTTTCTAACAGATTTGTTTAATTATTATCTTTAATAAAAATTATATTATTAAATTAAAAATAAATTAATTTGTTATTAAACTTAATATAAATTATAATAAAAAATTGAATTAAAAAAATTATACAAAAAACGATAACTATTAAATAGTTAATTTAATACTAATATTGATTTTATTTTTTTTTAAATTTTTTGTACTATCTTCAAATTTATATTTCATTCAAAATAAAGACATTATCGGTTTCTTAAAACCACATAAAATCGTATTATATCGATAAAGACAGAATAAAAACTAAAAATTAAAATAGAAATTTATTTCACTGCATTATACGATTACACTTCTAGTATTCTATAAATTATATTATTAAAAAATTGTAAAAATAAAATGTACATGCTTTGTAGTTTGTAGTACAACATTATTTTATTATATAAAAAGGAGTAAAAAAATAAAATGTTTTTTGAAATGAATGCTATCCTCGTTGTTAAAAAATGAATGGCATATGTCGTAATTAAGATCCGATCCATGGGTATTTCATTCACGTTTCTTATAAATAACCAAACAATTCATTACCGGATTCAGCAAATTATGCCATTACTGCTAAAAGATGAGCAAGCATGGAGTTGGAAGGTCTGCGCCTCAGCAGCTTAAATTTGCAGCGCTTTTGCTTGTGCTACTCTCATCTTTCTGTAATGTTTGCTTCTCCGAGATCATCTTTGAGGAGCGATTTGAAGGTAAACGTTTTGCAAGTTTTGATTATTACTTACTTTTTGCAGTAGCTAGTTATTCTATTCCAAATGTAAGCAATCAGATGGCGATATGGTGGATTCAATCTGTTGTTTTATTAAACTAACCTATTAATTTTGGATGATCTAGTGGATATGTGTGTCTTTGTAGTTTTTATTTATTTATCAATTTATGTTAAGGATTTATGATTAGTGGAGTGTAGTAGCGAAGGTAATTTGTAGATTATTTGTGAGAAGTGTCTATGAAGAAGTTCATCTTTGTTACCTAGAACTTTATGGGATTGTATCTGTTGTTGTACATGTGGAGTAAAGTTTTTAGGATTTCCAGAGTGAAGTAGGGAATAGGGATGTAGAAAAAAGAATCATTTGTCGATTAAATCAAGGGAAGTTGAGATTCAACCTGTTTAATTAGTCAAATTGCTATAATTTTGTGCAATATTGGCACATGTTAAGCTCACTGTAGTTGCAATTTCTGCACATTGCATAAGCTATATTCTACTGTTAATGGAGAGAGAATTGAAATTAAGAAATTTGCTTAGTTTCTTAATTTCATTCATTAATCCATGCTTCTTTAGTTACCTTTTAGGGATTTTGAGGGCCCATGCCTAGTGTAGTATAAATTCTGATATGGAAACTGTAGTGAACTTTTCCTTGGTTAAGTAAGGTGGTGTTCTTGTATGGAGTTTTGAATCTGCCTACTTAAATATAATTGTCTGTTTTTGTAATTTGTGGCAAATAGATGGGTGGCAGAGCCGGTGGGTGAAGTCTGATTGGAAAAAAAGTGAAGGGAAGGCGGGTTCATTTAAGCACACAGCTGGGTCATGGTCTGGTGATCCAGATGATAAAGGTAACATTTCCCCTTTCACGTGCTTTGTAAAATTTGAAGTTTGATACAGATCGGTGGATTTGTTTTTCGAAGTCTTCTTCCATTAGGGCCCACTTCTAGTTCTAGGTGTCAAGCTCATGAATAATTAGTGTAAACTATATTCCAATACATTTGACAATTTTTTTTCTTCTTGTTGCATTAGATTTTAAATTTCAACTCATAAACTCCACTACACGGTACATTGCTCGATTATAAAACGCATCACACACATATCCATTGTAAAGGCTGATAGTTGTGACCTAAATTGTTTGCTGCCCTTATAGAATTTATCGTATATGTTGGTTAAGTACTTGAAGCTGGCTTCCTTCTTTTTGGATTTATTTTCCACAAACTTTTTAGTTGCAAGAGTACAAATTAGTTTGTTTCTATATCCTGTCATATGTTATATTTACAAGGGAATCATATGGGAATCCAAACATGGTGAACAGTCAAATCATGCTGCATTTATTTGAACAAAAGCCACCAAATTTGTGAAGCAAAAAAAATCTTCGGAGAATTCATATGTGAGATCTTGAATGGTGACCACTGAAACCATGCTGAAGTCATGCGACAGAAATTACCAAAAATATGAAACAAATAAAATCCCTGAGTTTTTCCTAGGAAGTTTTGGTAAACCAGTAACATGCTAGATTCCTAACAGAACCAAGTAATAATAAATTGAAGCTTTTATATAAGAACAAAATAAATGGTTCAGATGGATTTCTAATGGCCTTATCAATTCTTCTGTAAGGCTATCTGTTTTGTGTTTGAGAACAATCAATCATTGAGCTGTACTTAGTCAGTCTGAAAAATGGACTTGCATGTCTAGGCATCTGAAATTACTTAAATTACAGACTTTTGGATAATTCTCAACTCTCAGGTATTCAGACATCAACTGATGCCAGACATTTTGCCATCTCTGCTAAGATTCCAGAATTCAGCAACAAAAATAGAACATTGGTATTACAGTACTCGATTAAAATTGAACAGGATATTGAGTGTGGTGGTGGTTATATCAAGCTTATGTCTGGATATGTCAACCAAAAGAAATTTGGTGGCGACACTCCATATAGGTTTGTCTTATTGCATATTTTCTTCCCACATTTTTATATTTCTTCTGTCTCTCTCTCTCCATGCTGTTGGCATCACTTTTACATGACTCTTTTCAGTCTTTCTTTTATATTTAGTTTTGGAAAGTCAGGTGATTTTTACTAGGTCTTTACTAACCAATGAAATTTTGACTGTTCCAAAAAAAATATGGTGCCTTTACTACATTTGGGTCTAGACCACAACTTTGCAAATAACTCCATTTCATATTCCGGATTACAACCTGACATTCTTCTTCACTGATTTTTATCCTTCACTTTACCTCATTTGCTGGATATCAGACATGCCTCAAAGTTAGGGCAATCTAATGTTTTTTTTAAAGTAACCAAATAAACCAAACCAAGTCAAACAAGCCCAGGATATCCTATCTTAAAGTAGGGTGAGGAGGGGGTTTAATATGTATGCATTTCCGAAAAGACCCTGCTTGTGAATAAGGTTTAAGGAGCTTAGGTAGAAGCCCCAACATTCTTTTTGGTGCCTTAGCACATCATTCCTTTTGGGACGGAAGACTGGAAGAGAATTCATTTCAATCCTTTTGCTCTTTCTATTTTCCATTTGATGAATTTTGTATCCAGAAACGAAGAATTTTCTTCCCAGCTTCTATTTCAGTCTTTTGAACTTTCATATTCTCAGCTATTTTTTTGTTTACCAATTATTGCTATAACATCACCATAATATTGTTAGTATTTCTGCTGGTACAATTCAATGTACTTACTTTTGTTTGTTTCTTTTTTGGAAGTGTGATGTTTGGACCAGATTTATGTGGCACACAGACAAAGAAGCTTCATGTTATCCTTTCCTACCAGGGGCAAAATTATCCTATCAAGAAGGACTTGCAGTGTGAAACAGACAAGTTAACCCATTTCTACACGTTCATCCTTAGGCCTGATGCAAGTTATAGTATTCTAATAGATGGCAGGGAAAGAGATTCTGGAAGTATGTATACAGACTGGGATATCCTTCCACCCCGTAAAATCAAAGACGTGAAGGCCAAAAAGGTCAGTTACCAATGATTAAACTATTTCAGTTGACTATCAATCTTGGATTTCCTTTTTTGCTATTTAGAATGTTGGATGTAGTTTGCATTATCTATGGTAAGTTTTCCTTTTCTATTGAAAGTTAAACATTACGTTTTGAGCTACCATTTCAAGCAGTTTTCTTTACTTTTCAGCCTGCAGATTGGGAGGAAAGAGAATATATTGATGATCCAGATCAAGTCAAGCCTGAGGTAGGTATCCGATTTTATGCTTTTATGCTTTGTTTATAGTTTGATGTGCTTTTTGTTGAATGTTGTTCTTATATTATCTGGTATCCCAGGGGTATGATTCAATCCCAAGAGAAATTCCTGACCCCAAAGCTAAACAGGTCAGCTGACTATCAAGTTATTATGCATTTCTATTTGTTTCTTTCTTTTTTAGACTTCATTTTTTAGTTATTTTCAGAATTGGTACTTGAGTTGCATCTAAATATTCTATATCAGCCATGTCTTCTTCCCACCTTTTTCTGACATTGCTGTTTATGTATTGCTGTGAATTGTGAAGTAACTACTGATACTTCAGTTCATATCATATATCGGGAAAATCTATATCAAACACTAAATTTTCCATCAAGCTGATAACAATTTGCTTTTATAAAACATGAATGACAATAAGAATATGACATGTATTGCACACACTCTTTCTTTATTTTCATACATCCTCCTTTCAAAAGGAAAAGCTTGTTGATATGACGGTAATGTTTTTACTTGAGCAAAAAAGGGAACTGAGGTACTCTTCAAGGGAGAACTTCTAAGTGAACATAAATGCTATATCTTGAACAAAGTAATGAATTACTTGATGTTGTTCTTTCTCACTTCCTTTTTCCATTGTCTCCCACCTCTCTCCCTTGGGAATTTTCACTGCTTCCCAGGAGTGCCAAACTGCAAACACTGATAGACAAAAGATGTGGTAATTTATTGTGTAAGATCTTAAACACAACATGCCTCCTTGTATTCTCCGTTTGTAAGATTCATAACTGAGATGGATATGCCCATTTATTATTTTTAAGCAACAGTTAGCGTAACATATTTTCTTAATCGATGCGAAGTTTCAAAATTTTCTATTTTGTACCCATTTTAACCAGTAACCTGCTGATCTTATAACATATGATAACGTTTTAATACCTCTTTACGAAAGAGTTATGGCTAAGTGGATGATAAACTTGACAACCATGCCATAAAATATTACAAAATCAGCAGGTTACGAGTCAAAATAAGTAACACAGGATTTTTTCAGAACTTTGTTACATTGATGGTGCAAAAATTATTTGCTACACTAAGCAGCTGTTTGGTTGGTTTTCCATTAAGTTATGTATGGATAAAGTTGTCATATGGATTAATCTGTCTGGATAGATTGAGAATGTTTTTATTTGGGAGAACTTTTCATATATGGAAGGAGAGTGTTTTTAATCGGGAAGGACAAGTTTGGAATTTTTTTTTTGGCTTTATGTATAAAGCTTCCCCCTAGAAGCTTACTAAACACTCTATATCATTAAGCCACTACCCAGCAGTCATGTATAGCTGACAGAATAAGCTGTGAGTCCCATTAAGCTCATTAAGCTGTTAACAAACAGACTCTAGGTAAACTTTGTTGTATTTTGATGCTTTTTGTCCGATATTTTTTTAGAATCTTATTCATGTGTTATATCCAATAGCCTGATACCTGGGACGAAGATGAGGATGGGATGTGGAGACCACCTAAGATACCAAATCCGGCATACAAAGGACCATGGAAACCAAAGGTACGAATAAATTATTACTACCTTTAACCAATGGTGAATGATCATAGCATCATCTTAATTTTGAGCAATTCTTTTTTTGTTGCTACAGAAAATAAAAAATCCAAACTACAAGGGGAAATGGAAGATTCCTTGGATTGATAACCCAGGTACTTCATATGACATAGACCTGCATGTTAGTTTCTCATGTTTACTACTGTAATCTTAATATTTTTGAGATTAATTTACATTTTCTGTACTTGAATAGAATTTGAAGATGATCCTGATCTATATGTGCTCAAGCCAATCAAATATGTGGGGATAGAGGTTTGGCAGGTAAGGTTCCCTATCATAGCTCAGTTGAGGATGCTCTTTTCTTATCTTTACTATATTATAAAGTATTTAGCGAAAACTCTTAATAAGAACTCATTAAACATCATGTAACGATTATTGATGCAAATATCTTAAAATTCAGGGTTACAAGCTATTATAGGCTATGTACAACTTCTTAAAAACTTCATGATTGAACTAAATAAAACTAACTTAACACCAACCGATGAACTTTATAGATTTTCTGCATTTTTTTTATAATCTAAATATTTTGTATATAATTAAGTTTTTAATTAAATAAATTCTATAAAAAACGATTATTTTATTCTCTTTAATTTGATAACCATATTATATGTTTTTTCAAATCTTCTTGACTGGATTTTCAAAATTTTGATACGAGTCAATTCACATAGTATGCTCATACTAATATCTTTAATCTATACTATCTTATTAAGCAAATTTAGCAAAAGTCTTAAAGTCTTAAAATACTAAATGACCAAGATACCCTTTGTACTACCCTTACTTCACTTTTTCACCTTTTCACCCCCCTCCTCTCCTCACATACACTCACCCCCCTCACATACACTCACCCTCTCACATTGAACCCATTTTTTTAAATTATAATTTTAAATTATAATTTTAAATTTTACACTTTATACTCTTATAATTAGTTAATTAATTTACTTTACGTTCTTTACTATTAAATATTTCATTTTAAACCTTTATCAAATTAACATACATAATCGTATATCAATTAAAACATGTTTAAAAAATACATTTTTATTTTAACAAGTTACACCATTATAATTGTCTCATTAATACCTTCGAAATAAGTTCAATATTGAATAGTTTTTGACTTAATTATATTATTATATATTATATATACTGTGAAAATCTATACTATCTTATTAAGCAAATTTAGCAAAAGTCTTAAAGTCTTAAAATACTAAATGACCAAGATACCCTTTGTACTACCCTTGCTTCACTTTTTCACCTTTTCACCCCCTTCTCTCCTCACATACACTCATCCCCTCACATACACTCACCTTCTAACATTGAACCCATTTTTTTAAATTATAATTTTAAATTTACACTTTATACCCCTATAATTAGTTAATTAATTTACTTTACGTTCTTTACTTTTAAATATTTCATTTTAAACCTTTATCAAATTAACATACATAATCGTWTATCAATTAAAACATGTTTAAAAAATCCATTTTTATTTTAACAAGTTACACCATTATAATTGTCTCGTTAATACCTTCGAAATGAGTCCAATATTGAATAGTTTTTGACTTAATTATATTATTATATATTATAYATACTGTGAAAAAATATTTTTAATATTTACTATTTAAACTTTTATAGTTATTTATTTGCATATATACTATATATTTTGGGGTTAGACTGTCCAAATTGCACTGTATAATATGTTCTGAATTAATATGTTCTTGGGTTTTTTTGAAATATATATATACATGTATTAATTCAACCTTAATCTGAGTTTCTGGACAAAAAAGAGGGTAAGCGGTTGAAATTTCATTCTAAAACCCATCTTTTTTGGTCTTTTCATGGCTTATGATCTGTCAAATTTGTAGTTTTCTTTATTGGTTTTGAGTGTTTATCTTAAAACTCAAGTTTCTTGGTTCTTTGCTCTTGGTGTAAATCGAACACATTTGTGGAGTCGTTTAAATATGTTGGATTTTAAATATATTGGATTTTAAACTGTCATACAATTTTTTTCATCGATAGTCTGTAATTGGAACCATAACTCTTATTTATTCAAATTGTATTAATATGTAAAGACCAAGTGTAACCTATATCATCGTTAAATCTTATCTTATAAAACCAGTGGAACTTCAAAATCGTTAAAATTCATGGCTCCCGCCGCATTGCGCGGGTACACAACTAGTATATTATTGAACACTTACCCATGTTTATGAAATCTTTTAAAATTCAAGTTTACAACTTATTACTGCATATGAACAGCTTCTTAAAGCTCCATGTGTGAACTTCATAAAACTAACTCATAATCATTTGATAAACACGTTTTCATACAGGATAAACACACATTGAGCCCTACTAATATGACATTATACTCATAAAACTGATAACCAACTGGTGACACTCTCACTTTCTCAAAACCCCACAAGATCATAAAAGTATAACCGAGAGGATGGAGAATAAATCGAAGCATGAAACAGTATTTAGGGTTAGAGTTTCCATCTTCAAAATCGAGATTGATCATGCAGCATCGCATGGATACACTCTAGTGTACTACAAACTATATTTAGAGTTATCCAGAAATTGCTTGAATGACTGTTTGACTGATGCAGGTAAAAGCTGGATCTGTTTATGACAACATTCTCATCTGTGACGATCCAGAGTATGCAAAAGATGTGATCCAAGAAGTTTTCGCTAATAGAGAGGTGTGTCTCTGGATCTGCTTCTGTGTTACGACATACACAAATATAAATACATGCACTTAATTCACTTTTCTGCTCGAATATCAGATCGAAAAAGAAGCATTGGAGGAAGCAGAGAAAGCAAAAAAAGCGAGGGAGGAAGAGGTGGCTTACTGGACTCATTGCCAATAGACTCATTTTATTATCATTGATAGATTCGTATGTTTAGTTAGCGGTAACTATAAAATGTGCAGGAAGCACAAAGGGCAAGAGAGGAAGGTGAAAGGAGGAAGAGAGAACGAGGTTATGATAGAAGGCATCGAGATAAGGAGCGTTACAAGGATAGATACAGAAAGGTTTGTATATAAATGTGATGTCTTTTAGTTATTAATTCTATAATGATTTCTTCCCTGCCTGCTTGGCCTTGGTCATTCGTTGACCATATCTGGTAACCATACGCTAGCTTTTTTTAAGCTTATTGAAAAAGCGCCGTTTGGTTAGCCATAAGCTACCTTTTCGAAAAGCTACTTCAAGTAGCGTTTCAATAAGCTCAAGGGGTTTTTATCACTTTTTTTTTTTCCATCCTGTTATGCCCCATATATTTTTCCATTTAATTTTTTAACATGTTCTTTTAGATCTTTTTACACTGTCATGTTAGCTTATCAACTAGTTTTTACCAATTGTTGCGGAAGACTTGTATAGGCTCCATGAGAAAAGCTTTTTACCTCTTTGTGGTTGTAGTTTAAACTTTAATACTGTCTTTTTTTTATTCTGCCTATGAAACTGCAGTTTCTAAATTTTGTCAAAAAAAATTGATCTATCGACTAAGATGCTAGATCTGTTATTGGAATCTGCCATCTTGGTATTGTTTGATTTCCTTTCCTTCTAATCTAATCTAAATCTGGATTTGGTTTCTCTTACTTGCAGCGCAATCGCCATGATTACCTTGACGATTATCATGTAAGCAGAACGCTTCTTATTTCCAATTATTAAGTTGTTTCTTAATCATGCTGTATATAGTCATGTGCAGGTTGTTCTCTGTTTTATACATACGTGAATCTAAAATCTTAGGAGTTCATCTACTAGCAGAAAAATAGTCTTTTTAGGGAAAAACCATAGGGCAAATTGCATGAATATGTAACATACTTTGATTTGATTCCCATTTTGTGTGGAGTACTTTCATAACCTTCAGTTTAATATCTCAGATTTGATGTCTCAAACATTTAGACTGAAGTATGTTACACAAATAGGAATTGAACCAAATTACATTGTAGTTACATGCATTCTCAGATGTAAACTAGGTACTTAAATGTATGAGATGTCACATCTGAGGTACTAAAATGAAGGTTTTGAAAGTACAATTTAGAATAATAGGAATCGGAAATCAAATTACATTGTAGTTACATGCATTCTCAGATGTAAACTAGGTACTTAAATTCGGTTTGCCTAAAACCAAACATCGCCCATATACATATATCAGAAGAACCTTTTAAAATTCTCTTGGTATTTAGCTCGTCCGTTAGTTGGTAATAATTTGGAGGTCATAGTTTCAGATCCCCAATTTTCCCCTTACCAATTCAAAAACATAAAAATTATGCATCTTTTTCATGGTTATAACCTTAGGTGCCATTTCAATCATAACTTTGTCATTTCAATTGGGGATGCTCTCATTTACAGAGTCCCAATGTCCTGAAGTCTAGAGTTTTTAGCCTTCTCTAAAATATCGTTCACAAACAGTGTCAATTGGGATAGAGGTCAGATCTACATATATCATACCCCCCCCAAAAGCCCACCTCCAGTTGGATATACAGGGTTCGTTTGGTTTTCATTTAGTTTTAACGGGGTAGATTCTTGTCTTCCTTAATGCATGTTTGAACAATGTTTGCTCGTGTTGCAGGATGAGCTATGAGATGTGCCGATTCACGCCTTATTGCACAGTGCAGTTACCACGGGCAATTTGTTTCCTTTTCATATTTAAATTGTAGCGCTATGATGGTCGTACCATCATAATTGTACTATTGTCGGGTAGGAATCCCATGTGATCTTGTACGGTGCAGCTAAGTTGCATTTTTGTGGCGAACACTTGCTGTTGCAAATTTATCGTGAATTCTGAGCTCTGGGCTGGGTTGGTTTTGGTTTCTTCTTTTACTGAAAGGGTTCATGACCATAGCTGGTTAGAAAGGGTCCGAAATGACTATATTTTGAATTTTTTTAGTCGCCACTTGGCAGCTTCTCATTGGATGACGAACTAGCCGTTAAATGGGGTCAAGAAGCTAGATAAGAGAGAGGATGACTTGTTTCAAGGGAGTGTTTTAATATGAAACAAACCTCACTTTGTACTTGTATTATCGTTATAAGGTGTGACAGTGAAGTGAAGTCAAGTCTTAAACTGTACCATATATGCCTCAAACTGCTAAAAACAACACTGCGTAAAGCCATGTGATGCGATACAGTTTATGTGGTTTTTATCAAACGTGCTTCAATCCAATAATTATACAGCTAAAAATAAATTTGAGGATGATGTTTTCATATTCGATGCAATAATTTTTTTTCTTCAATACTTACGAAATACGTAATTAAAAACAGTGTAACGTAAACTTAAGAGTTCGATAATGAATCCATATATACACTTTCCTTTTACTAGTAAAATGTGTCTTCTGAAAGTATGGACATAAAAATGTTGATTTTGAAATTATGTTTTTTTCAATAAAATCGAATGATAGAACGTATTGTTTGTAGGCAATTTTGCTCATTTAACTGTATTTTTTAGAGAGAGAATTATAAGATTATGACAATAGGTGATAAAATAGTTGTAACAAGTATTTAACTTTTTGAGATAGGGGATTTTCTTTTGAGTAATCCAAATCGCGAGATCTATGAGAATCAATGTATCATGTGTTATTTTATATGATTTATATTGTGAATATTTTTTACTGTTTGTGAAATAAAAAATACCTGTAAAAAGTTTCACATTGTGAATCTAATACATATGAAACAAATCTATGTTAATCAATACATTAAATACTATATTTAGATGGAAAAAGTCACGTGAAACAAAATTTTAAGATAGAAGTTCTGACGGATCTCACAAATTTTGAAGTTCTTATGAAACATAAAATATTTCATAAATGACGGATAAATTTAAAATGGTGTATAGCAAAAGACTTGTATGAAATATGTAAGTTAAATGCTAACCCGTCTTGTATCGGATTATGTTTAGTGGCGGACGCAAGATTTTTGTTGAACGAGTGCATCTTTACAGTGGATCAAAGGTCCGTAAAGTTGTCTGATGTGTTTTAGCAGAATTCCACCAATTAGAGGGATATTCTAAAGTTTCTTGGTTGATTTCAAGATACTTTTTCTTTTGGTTGATTTTGAGCAACTTTTTTTTTTTTTTTTTTTCATTTTTTTTTCATTTTTTGGTTGATGTTCCTTGTATTTTTTAATATTCTAATGCACCCTTTTCATACCCAAAAAAAAATTGTACTTACGAAAATAAGTTGAGCAGGTGTACTGGACCCTATTTGGGGCTTAATAGATACGCCCCCTGGTCACGTTGCAAAACCGATTTTAGTGATTACGTCTAACTGTACAAATTGACTTTACTACAGTGCAAGTCCCTAAACATATCCTTTTCCCTTGGCCAACCTTGAAGTTTTCTGCCCATAGGATGTATACTATAGTCAACTTAAAAATCTCAATAAGCTCATGGTTTTCGTGAATAAAATTATGTGATATCGTGCATATCAAACATGCAAGCTTCATTCTAAAATAGTATGCAAATATGAACAAACATGAATCACTGAAAATAAATGAGATCTCATAAGTGTCTTAACGAGTATGAGTCATCTTGATTCACACCCCCCTGGTCGCCCGTTACTGGGTCGTGTCATTGTCGTCTGACTTATTGGTCAAATGCTCATCCCTAATTACTGATCATGAAACTATCGTATGTAAAGGATGCATTTGTCATTTAAAAACTGTAAACACATAGCATGCAATTACTCATCTAACAACCTCATACATGTAAATTACACTGTAACATGTATGTAAACTGAAATACCATGTATCCGTACAAATTAATCATAACATGCCAAAATAGATTTCTACATAGATATACATCCCATTGTAAGTCTCATGAAAACTTACTTGATAACATACATTACTTATTGATAAACTCCGATTGATAACCCACAATTCATAATCGTATAGTCAAATAAATGACCGGGTTTCTTGAAAAGTCAACCTACAAGTTAACTCACTTTGCTAAATAATAACCCTTAACATTAATTTAACGTCTTTATAACTAAGGGGTCGTTTATCAAACACTTACCCAGTAAGTGCTTACCGGTAAAATTTAACACTATTATGTACTTACCGGGTAAGATTTTAGTCCACTAAAACGACATCGTATACAACAATTTACCTGGTAAGCGCTTACCGTGGTAAGAGTCGTCGCCCTCACTTACAGGGTAAGACTCTTGATCATTGTCTCGCTCTTACCGGGTAAGATTCTTGGTCCTTACTATATTTATCCGGTCAGATAATATTACTTGGCAACCGCTTACCCGGATAAGCGTTTGGTAAACGGTCCCTAAGTATTTTAATCTTACCATCTTAAGACATCTTAAATATTCAAATGTGCTAAATTACCACGATTTATTCACCTTATAAAATTATTTAACTAATGCTAATTAAGTTATTTGACAAAAATAACTTAATTAATACTACTTAATAACCCCATTAAGTAATTGAATAAACTTCAATAAATAAATAAATATACTACTTAACTGAATTATATATAACTTGAAGGGTATTCGTGCAAAACAACGAGACCCATCTCGATTATAATGTTTCTTCTTATTATTTATCGATGATATAATACAATTTTATGTGGTTTTAAGAAAGAAATAATGCTTGTATTTTTAAATAAAATATAAAGATGAGGATCTTATAAAAATTTGAAAAAATGTATCGATATTAGTATCAAATAAACTTTTTGAAAGTTATTGTTTTTTGTGTAATTTCATTAATTTAATATTTTTATTATAATTTAATTTAAGTTTAATAACGTAATAATTTTTAGTTTAATTTATAATTTTTTATAAAGATAATAATCAAGCATCATGTTAGAACTCAATAATTATCTTAATTATATTTTAGATTTTTTATATTTAAAATGAGATGCTTATACTGTATCTGATTATGTGTATCAAGTTAATTACACGAATTCAAACGTGAAAATTTAATAAGTAATAATTATGCACAATCTACTTGTAATCTTGAATTTTAAATAATATGTATGAATTAACAATACTTTATTAAAAGTTTTTGTTAAATACTTTATCATGACTAGAAGGGTACTCGCGCATGCAGCAAGATGAAAAATCTCCATTTTAATGTTTAGCTTTTATTTTTTCTCTATCGATATAATACGATTTTATGTGGGTTTGAAAATACGATAATGTTTTTATTTTTGAATGAAAGATAAATTTGAAGATAACATAATTTTTTTTTAAAATAAAATCCATATTAGTATCAAATTAACTATTTAATAGTTCTCATTTTTTGGTGTAACTTCTTTAATTCAATTTTTATTATAATTTATTTTAGGTATAACAACAAAGTAATTTATTTTTGGTTTAATAATATAATTTTTATTAAAGATAATAATTAAACATTCTATTAGAAACTTAATGATTATCTTAATTATATTTTAAATTTTTTATATTTAAAATAAATGTTTATCCTGTATTTGATTATTTTTATCTGCAATTATTTACACGAATTTAAATTGAAGTTTTAATAAGTTGTATTTACGGAAAATCACTTGTAATCTTGAATTTTAAGTAATATACATCAATAAAAAGTACTTTATGCATAAAAATGGTTTTTTAGAGTTTTCATGAAATGCTTTATAATATAATATAGATATATTATTTATTTAGAAATCAACTTAATTAAATTGATAATCATTGGTCCATAATTCCAGCAGCCGGGCATCGGCCCAACCAGCCTCGAGCTCAATGCGGTTGGTGGGCCCGATGACGTTGGCAGCCCCTTTGGCCCTCCCGACCCGATCCACGTTTTTGGTCTGTTTGACTTTGTTTCTTGACCATTTTACGTGATTATTTTTGCAAAATGTCAAGTAATAAGATTCCTTCCTCCAGAAACAAGAATCAAACAAAACCGTTAAAAAATGAGTCTCCAATTTGATCATGAAGTTTTCGGTTTTCGCCGAAAACATCGTTTTAATCCGTTTAATTAGTCGAAACGATGACCTTTCAGCCATTCGTTTGGCTCCAAATCGGATGTGGGGACTTTGGTAACTAAAACAAACATTACTCTATCAAGATATTCGAGAGTGGTTGGGAGACTTACCTCGATTTTAAGATAAATGATGAGTTATGCGCTTTCCTTCGACAATAGATAACCTTCTGTTCTGAGTTCCAAACCTGACGCCTCTAATGGCCGATTTCTCCCACAAGATTTCTCTCTCAAACTTCGAGTAGGGCTAACAATGGCAAGTGCCAATTTTTAAAAATCCACCACGAAACTGTTGGTGTCAACTATTTGATTTGATAATAAATCAAAAATATCTGATCCAACACCTAAAGATATTTTTAAAGTCTTGTATCAAGATCCAACTATAGAATAACAAAACAGTTCAGATTGCCTCCTATATCCGAACTGTAATACAGCCGGTTGTATCATCAGGATTTGATAAACGAATTCATTCCGAATTTCTTAACTAGATTTTATCATCCAAATTTAACAATAGTGGGATCTAACATCTGAGTTTGTTATCCGGACATGTCCTCCAGATTCTTAATCCGGATGTGTTGGTCCTAGAATTGTAATGACTAACACAAAGAGTGTTTGAAGAAATGGGGTTGAATACAATCACAACAAATTTTCACTTTTTGATTCTATATTTTTATTAAAGACAAAGAATTACTGATTATTGCGGAAGCTAAGGAGGTAAGACCTGATTCTAAATAATGTGACTGGTGACAAATTTGCTAAAGATTGAAAGAGTAAATGAAGAAGGTATCTTTTCAGATATGAATAAATGATATAGTTCTGTAGGTGGTTGGCACTAATTTTTCCTAATAAACTATCACTTAAAATTCCTTTCAAAACGGGTAAGTTGCAACATACAACGAAGATGGCCTTTTATAGGCATCATTCATTAAATGCTACATTCCAACTTTAATCCGTGTCTTCTTCTGATTTGCTGATTAGTGCATGCTTATACTCCTCATTTCAACATTTGAAAGTGATGTAAACGTTTGTTAACACAACACATCCTTCTGTATGCAGAGGGAACACTAAAAGAAGTATGATACTAATAAAATAATACTTTAAAACTTATTTTGTCTGACATTCCACACATGTTTCCATACTAGGACAAGATTCAGTAGAGTTGGGGAGCCTACTTACTTACTGGTTAAGTTTGCACTCCAAAATCTGCTTGCAGAAGTATTATTTGTCAGATACTTTTGAGGTACCAAGACTGGGTATGAATCTGGATACCAAATTCGAATATCGGATACAAATCTGGACACCAAGGGATTCTACTACAAAGCGTTTGATCCGACTTGTTCTAAGGCGGGCACTACTTTTAAGAATTCTTATAAGGTTGAGACTAACAATCTTCCCCAATTTGTGATATTTAACGATAGATCTAAACAATGTAGTAATCAAATGTAATGCACATCGATCAAAAAATGAACACACATATATTAATATTTGAGTTAATTACGTAACGGGTCGCTAAAGTTTGATGATTTTTATAAAAACTAGAAAACTAACGGAACATGTAAAATGACTAAAATATTCCTCATGAAATTGGACTTAATGGAAAAAGTTAACGGCCGTTAGGATGAAATCCGTTGAGAATTGACAAACATGAGGGACACGTCTGTTAAAATAAAGTTGAAGGACGAAAACTGTTGAAAGACCAAATCTGAAGTTTGCTCTTAAATTTTAAAAAAGTTAATATCTATACTATATTATAAAACAATTGACAAAAACTCTTAAAAACCATTTTTTATGCGTAAAATATTGTTTATTAATGCATATTACTTAAAACTCAAGATTGCAAGTAGATTGTGCGTAAGTACAACTTATTAAAGCT
>NC_037528.1:45653339-45655722 GCF_001531365.2 Cynara cardunculus var. scolymus
CGTTATTAAACTTAAATTAAATTATAATAAAAAAAAGTAAATTAAAGAAATTACATTAAAAATGAGAACCTTTAAATAGTTGATTTGATATTTACATTGATATTTTTTTTTTCAAAATTTTATGATATTTTCAAATTTATATTTTATTCAAAAATAAAATCATTATTATTTTCTTAAAAACACATAAAATCGTATTATAAAATTGACAGAGACAAATAATAAAATAGAATATTAAAATCGAGATGTGTCTCGCTGCATTGCGCTAGTAATTAATTAATCGATTTTTGATAATTGTTTAAAAATAAATAAAAAGTTAAATTAATTACGGATGGAAAATTAACTGAAAAAAATTCGTCAGTAGATTTAACTATTTATGTGGATTACGACGTATTTTATTTAATTGATTTTTGTAGGTAATTAATCTGTTGGTAATTTCCAGAATTTTTAGAAAAAAAGCTTAATAAAATTACTAACGTGCTATGGGAAATTAACCAAAATAATCATTTTATACACTTTACATTAATAAAATGACCATTTTTTAGAGTTTTGTAACAAAATGACCATGGATTTTGACCAGATGGTACGGAGAGGTCCTACATGTATCTAATTTGGGAGACAAAAATAAGAGATTATACATGATATATGGAATCGTCCCCACCTACCCCTAAATCGACCCTATTTTTGTCTTCTAGTGAGAACAACCTACGACGCACCGATTTGATACTTCAAGGGTGTTTTTCAAGGTATGAGGGCAATTTTCATTGATATTTTGTCTTTTTAGGACCAGATGTAGTATATATATAAATCTTGTAGCATTCTTTATAAAATTGTAGTGATCCAAACACTTCTACTCTCATAACCCTTAACCCTTAAACACAATTTATCATCACAACCCTTAACACAAATATGAAATCACGTCAAACTTTACAATTTTTACTACTTTTTTAAATGCATAAATGAAATCACGAAGTTTTTATATTTTCTCATAAAAAATGTAGCTTTTATGAAAAACCAACGAATGTTAATTTTTTTTTAATAATTGTTGATAAGAAAAAAATTATTTTCACGATTTCTCTATTTGAAGTACGACTGGGTCCTACGTGTATACCATTTCGGGGTCAAAAATCTGATAAGAACCAACAAATGTTATATATATGTATATATATATATTATCAAAAATATAGTTTTTATGAAAAACCAATGAATGTTAATATTTTTTAAAAATTGTTGATACGAAAAAAATTATTTTCACAATTTCTCCATTTGAGGTACGGATGAGTCCCACGTGTATACCATTCAGGGGTTAAAAATCTGATAAGAACCAACAAATGTTTTAATATTTTTTTTTATAAAAAATATAGTTTTTATAAATTAACGAAACAAAGTAATATTTTTTAATAATTGTTGATACGAAAAAAATTATTTTCACGATTTTTTCCATTTGAGGTACGGATGAGTCCCACGTGTATACCATTTGGGGGTTAACAATCAGATTTTTGATCACTTCTTTATGAAAATCGACCCCTTATAATCAAAATCGCCCCTGGGGGACAAAAATCTGATTTTATAGTGCTATACATGTATACCATTTGGGGATCAAAAATAAGATATTATATCTGATAATGAGAATTGCCCCCAGAAAGTCCAAATCACATCATGGGGGTGATTTTGACCCTAAAACCATCTTCTAATGCCCTATGTTATGACGATAATTTGACAAATCAATGACGATTTGACAATGATTTGACGATCTATTTTGTCTTATTACGTAATGGTTTATATAAATAGGCGGTGGGAGGGGATTATTATCACCATCTCCATCGTTCACCGACTCCACCATAGAGAACCACACTTACCATAAACCGACATTTATCACCGTCCACCGACGTCTTTCACCGTATACCGACATCTACCATGTTTTTTTTTTGTATACGCCTTCAAGGTTGGTTATTGTTTTTCTTGTAAGATTTTATTTACTGATTAATTGACATTTTCTTACCATGTTTTTTTTGTAACCTATCAGATCTAGATTTTGGAGACGTATCATTGGGGAATTTTTTTCCGTTATAATCCGTCAATCCCGAGGGCTATTGGATGAAAACGAATAAAAATAATACAATAGGAAGAGTGTTACGAGTTCGCCAATTTTGACAAGTCTACCCAAGTTGCTACCTTCTCATCCTATAGAAAATGGACTCAGTATGCAGCCCCTCTTAATCTATACTATCTTATAAAACATTCGGCTAAAACTCTTAAAAACTCTTAAAACTCTTAAAAACTCTTAAACCCGTTCATCCCTATCCGATTTCATCCCATATCTGAATTTGTGTAACTAACTGCAGATAAACACAATCAAATACATGATAAACATCTCATTTTAAAT
>NC_037528.1:45656631-45670440 GCF_001531365.2 Cynara cardunculus var. scolymus
ACTAATATCGATATATTTTTGTCAAATTTTTATGATATCTTCAAACATATATTTTATTCAAAAATAAAAACATCATCGCTTTCTCAAAATCACATAAAGCCATATTATAACAT
The DNA here is from genome assembly GCF_001531365.2 of Cynara cardunculus var. scolymus. Classification (NCBI taxonomy): domain Eukaryota; kingdom Viridiplantae; phylum Streptophyta; class Magnoliopsida; order Asterales; family Asteraceae; genus Cynara; species Cynara cardunculus. Next base: position 45,656,745 of record NC_037528.1, read on the forward strand.
CAGCTGAGATAAATAATAAAATGAAATATTAAAATCACGATGTATCTAGCTGCATTGCGCGAGTACGCTTCTAGTTCCTCAACGAGGGTTAAGAAAACCACACAAGGGAAGACCTCTCAACTAGGTGAGTCCTCTTAACAGGTCTCATCTATTGAGTTTTACCTCCTCCCTGAGGCATCTGAACTAACTCTACCTTTATCTTCAGCAGGTTTTTCAACCCAAACCACCTTAGCGACTTAACTCATTGAGAGTGTGATTTTCAACATTGCCACTACTGCTCAGTCTCATTGCATCATAGCCGTTGTCTCCTCACCACCTTTTTTGATCTCGACAACATGTTCTGATGAACCAATAGTGGTTGTCCCCACTATTGGTGAGGCCACCACCACATAACCTGAGGGAGATTCTTTCGAGTTCCCTTAGCAACATGCGGCTGATCCTATCGATAGTACATTTGAGACTATTGAACTCAGCGATAACCATCCAGATACTGCTGAGGAACCCTTAGTTATAAAACACTTTCCTCCACTTTCTTTCTTAGTAACTAACCATGAGCCTTCAAATGCTCAAATTTATTTTCCTAACTTCGAATTTTCGGGTCCTAAGAAGAATGAAATCCCAATAACTGAGGCTGAAGATTATGACATGGCAGAGGATATCAAGTTACTCCTCCCTGCTGTGGCTACTGTCCTTGATAGGATGGATGAAGTTAAGTAGGCGATGATCTTAAAGGAAAACTTAGCTCAACACCTCTTTGTTGTCAAAGTTGAGGCTTTTGAAGCTAAGCATGAGCTGACCAACATGAAGACGGAAGTCTAACAGAACTCCAACGCCATCGCTGATCTCTCCAGAAAGGCCGAGGAGGTTCAAGATCACTTGGTAAGCTACTTGAACAAATCTTCATGCTTCTTTAACGACCAACACCTATCCCTGAACCTTCATTCAGCAAGGATGACCATCATGAGCTGGATACGGTGGCTGAGCAAACCTTCAGCAAAGTGAAGCCTTCATCTCTATTGAGAGAAATCAGAATGAGATATCCGCTCGCATTCCTTCTTCTGTTGATGATGACAAAGAGGGGGATAAGGATACAATTGTTGATGCTACTGATGTTGTTGATGCTGCCAACGCTGCCCTGATTCAAGAAGAACAGCTGCTAGCTGAAGCAGACTCTCTTCTTCAATGATCAATAGCCGAGGTTGCTAACCCTAAAAACACTCTACCTTCCACCTCCGTAATAGCTAATGCTGGCAATGAAGAAGAGGATGATGATGATGAAGCTGAGGATCTTGAGATCCCTAACATTGGATCCAATCTTTGAGATAATGATGAAAATGATGATGATGATGATGATTTTTGCATCCAACCCATCTCCAGACAGCCAGTCAAAGGAATCTCCATCCAGGAGCCTTTAATCCAAGGGGAGAGATCTTCTCACAACCAACACTCCTATTCTAGCAAAGTAAAATGAGTTGCTGAAGAGAACATAGCCCTTCTACAAGGGGTGTTCAACCTTCCAAGGGTAACAAACCTCTTAACTCTTTTTTTCCCTCTACTTCATAAACTGAATGCATCAACCCCTTGCCTCTATATTTTATTTCTCCTCCTCCTTCCATCTTAGCCCCCCCTTCTATCTTAACCCTTCCAAACAAGTCTTTCTTCTCTCTGATCTCTTGCAGCCCCTCAATCCAACCTTTTACAACTGAAGTCCTACCATTATTCTTATTCGAGTCAGATGATGAAAAATATGAAGCCTCTGACCTCATCACTTGGAAGTCATCTCGACTTCCTATGTGCTTTGAGGTTGAGGAAACAAAGATGATGGATTAGCTAATACATCAACTCGACCAATCAGATTAAAAATTCCTTTTCATACCTTTAGATGTGGTGAGTTTGACTTCCTCTCTAAAGCTGAGAGAGAAGAATCCTTGAACACAGAACAAGAACTGGAACGTCATCACCAACAACTAAGAGACAGTTTAGAGCTGGCCAAAGCTGTAGCTGATGAAGCTCATACCGAAGGAAGTTTCAAGCAAAATGACTTCATAAGGTGCTCATGATCTACTCCTAAGAGAAGCTGAAAAGAAAAATCAAAGAGTGCTGACGCTGAAAGGTCATGAGCTGAACTGGTGCAGGGCAAAAAAAATCAAGATAAGGATGAACCCTCACAAAATTTCAAACTTCACCATCAACGGACAAATGAAGGATGGTGTGTGATAAGTGTGCAAAAACATACACTTCAGCACCCAATTATGTCTTTATTTCACTTCATTTTACACCTTTCTCAATCCTATATTGAGTCTTCTAGTCTTATTTTATGGTTTTACATTTAGTGGAGCTAGGATGCAGGAATGGTAATGTCTAATGAGTTTAGTGAGTATAATGCTGACGTAAGCATTGCTGTAGCAAGTGCATACATTGCTGCGGCACTGGATGTTGGATATTGGCACAACTGGCTCAATCTCGTTGAATAATTTGAAAAGTCAAAGTTTTGAAGAAAGGAATCTCCTAGTACTATTGGCAAATGATTTAGATAGATGATGCTCCTGCAAGATACCTCAACCTTTTGTACTAAAACATCTTTTACTAAAAGCATTTTTCTCTTAACCATTGGTTAATAACCAATGGGTATTGCCTTCTTGTACTTTTTGATTCCCTCATGGTAGTATATATATGGAGATAATCCTTTGAACAGTTATATATGTAACCTTTGGAAACAATTGTCATTAGGAACAAAGCTTTGGGTCCTTATTACTTTTATTATTAATTTGCAAGTACTTTTCAGTGTTCTTCGTCACTGTCAGTTGCTACAACAATCTTTCCAGCTTTCTTTACTTTTCTTGCTGAATTTACTTTTACGTCATTTACATTCAGTCATTTCCATTGATGTCATTTACTTTTAATCACTTACATTCAGTCATGCTAGGCTAAATATCTTAGTATGGGTGTAAGTGAAGGTTGTGAGATTACGCCAAGTGTTAGTTGATGTTTGTTTGTTAATAGAAATTTATTTCATTATTCACAAGTGGTATCAATATTTCATCTGGTAATCTTTGACAAATTGATACATGTTATTTTATTCATCTAACCCATGAAGCCAAAAGATGAATGACAAAGATCCTGGAAAAACCAACTAGTTGCTCCCCCTACTGATGATACCATCATGTGATGTTTAAGCGGCATACATATGTTGGAATTGTCTTAATCAAAATCAAACCAAAAACCAAAATAAAAAATAATGGAGAAAGCTGAACCAATCTAAATTGGTGGGTTTCAGGTTAGCTTCAATTTTGACCCAAGCTAGACGGTGACATATATACTTAAGTTGGTTCTGATTTGAATAACATAAACCTAGCTACAATGGTTTCATTTCAAGTCTATGAAACAAAAAAAATTGTTTGGTTCTTGTTTGTAATCATGTGTAACGAAGCGAACCCATATTTAAAAAATCTTGAATAGAGAACCTAATCAAAAAGCAGTTTTCTAAAAATCCAAGAACCAAGCCGATAATCGTTTCGGATCCGAATTTTTGGTACCTATTTTACACCCGTAAAATATTAGATCAATGAAAAGAGATAATACTCCACATGGAATAGAGTGTGGTTTTAGTTGTGTGCATGGAAAAGGGAATATCAATTCTCTCCTTGCATCCTCAAGAAGGAATTTTGTTTTACATCTTTTTAAAATTCTATACCATTCTAAAACTTTCTTTTCAGCAGATATTTATAGATCTTATGTTTATTTGGCGTCATATAGCATGGGGGTGAAGGGGGTCACGCCCCTTGTGGGGTCCTAAGGGTAGCGCCCCTAATAGGGTCAAAGGGGCAATGTCTTGTTGCCCTTGACGGTGGTCCACCTATAATAAAAGATTTATGTATCAGGTGGTGAGCAATGGTTATTTAGTGTTTTATATAAACACTGATGATTTAGGTGGTTATTCATCAATGTTTGTAAACAATAATGATTTAGGTGGTTATTCATCAATGTTTGTAAACAATAATGATTTAGGTGGTTATTAGTGTGTTCAACTAGCAGATGGATGCTTTATCGTTCATTTAGCTGTTAGTTTGATACTAATGTTCACCTGGCAAAGGGATGCTTCACGTCTTGGTTTGCCATTGATGTTCAACTAGCTGATGGACGCTTCAACGTTCAACTAGCTGATGGACGCTTCAACGTTCAACTAGCTGATGATGTTCAATTAGGAGATAGATGCTTCAATTTTTAACCAGCTGATATTTTCCATTGATGTTCAACTAGCAGATAGATGCTTTGTTGGCCGATGATGCTTCAACTATCATAATAGATGATCTAGAGTTTAGCTAGCTAATGATGCTTGATTGTTCAACTAGCTAATGATACTTTAGGTTTTGGAAGGGAATTACGGTTGTTTTATAATTTGCCTATAACCACCCACTACTTATTTCCAGTAATCATTTTCATTTAATGGAGAGTTATTCTCCGATCTAATATCGAAACTAATATGAATCTTTATGTTTAAAAGATACGATTTTTGCCAAAACCATTACGAAAATTTGAGATTATCCTCAAGTTCATTTCATGATACCCTCACAAATTTGGATCAAATTACAACTTAAGAAAACTGAGCTCTCATCCAATACCATATACGTATCCAAGTTCCATTCTCATTTTGTTTTCTCACTATACTTACAGATTCCTCCAACAATAACAACAAACACGTGTTACAGTTTTAATACCCAAATATTAAATCTTCTCCACTCATCATTCTCTTGTTTCATTAATTTCTTAATAACCAGATAACAATTAACAGAATTTAAACACAGTATTTTTTTTTTCTCTCTCTCTCTTTCTTGATTATTATGAATTTTGCCATGTTGTTAAAAAAGCAAGGTAGAAGAATTTGGGGGAACAAATACGATTCATAAAGTGCATGTGAGCATATCTCACGTGCAACCACAAGCTTTTAGTGTGACAAAAGAAATAAATTCGAGCCATGCACCATTCAGGAGTTGATATGACCATCGACCAATGAAGCCACAGATAATTATATCGGAAATCATAAATAACTGCTGACTCCACAAAATCAAAATCAAAATCACATCAGCATCTGAATCAAATGGCCACACTTTTCGAATTCTTCTCTGAAAACGACTCAAACACCATTACAATAAATTCTTTCCATATATTGGAATGAACTCCCTCTACCACTTCATATTCGTGGTCTCCAATTCATTTTCATTATTATATTAATTAAATTAAATTAAATCATTATTTATTGTTGGTTTTTTTTCTTTAAATTTTTAATTATCGTAACATATTGTTTTGTTTATTTTTATGTTTAAATGATGTGGGAAAACTAATTATTTCATATATTAATTTTAAAAACTAAGGTTTTATTAAAAATAATATGTAACGGATTTTTTTTTTTTTTTTTTTTTTTTGAAATTCGGTTCTTTTTCTTTGTAATCTAATTTAGGGTTTAGGGTTTAAAAGATTTTAGGGTTTATGAGAGATTCAATAGTATTTTTGAACTTGTAACTTATAAGTTATAACACCACATGTAATAACATTACGGATAAACCGCAACCACTTTTTCTTAATTTGAGGTTGAACATTATCAATTCAAAACGGGTGCACCTTTAAGGCTTCTAAAAATTTCTATTGCGACAAGTCGATTGAACGGTAGCCCGTTGGGGCCATGTATGTAGGTCCTCCCGAGAAGGAATATCAAGTAATATTATTTATGAATACGTTCTCAAAATTTATATATGTATGTCGTAACATTCCTCGTAGATTGTTGATTTTCAAGTTTCTAAAATATTTATGGTTTTCATTTAGACTTGCCCTTTTTACGGTATCTGACTAAAAGTCAAATATGATAAGGAATGTAAGAACACCAAAGAATTTCGCCACGTCGTTGTCACTAAAACGATGATGAAAATTACGCTAATTCGACATTCGCCTTATATTATTCGAATCAAATTTTACTTTCTATGATGAATTTAATCTTGTCGTTGACAAAATTACGTATAAACCACGCTCCAAAATCTATGGATGTTTTATTTATAACCTAATTTAATTAAAATATCTGACCAACCAAATCAAATCATCTAATAGCATTTTTTCCGGTGTAACTAAAAGTTATGATTCGACAAATGATTCCTAGTGGTTTACTTTTTCGGTTATAATACGTTCATATAATTATTTGTTTCAATTCTTCCCGTGTTTTTAGTTTTAATTTTCGTTAAAATTTTGTTAATTTTATTTAATATTCAAAATCAAAAAATTAATTATATTTTACAAAATGAATTAAATTTAAGATAGTTTAATTTTATCGCGATATATAACTATATTACCTCCTCTAGATATGGTTCTCTTGGTCACAGGAAAATCACTAAATCGTTAAATCGAAATCAGTATCAATTTCATCAAATATTATATAACACTGATTATTAATTATGATCTTCAAATACAGTATTCAAAAGTGCAACATATCCAAACACCGTGATGATATCATATTCCATCTCATCTTAAATAGTGAAAGATAGGGGGATTCTTTTTGCTTTCCCACATTCTTCTTTAAAATTCAGAGTTTGTTTATAGATCGTAATACAAACGATATTGACGTGAACATTTTCCATACATTAACGTTTTTGGTGGAACTAATGCACTGTTTGTTCTTACCTTAAATATTACGAAAGCATATACTTAAATATCCTGTTATTCTTCAAAAGCTTGTAGGAAAAAAGATCGAGGAGGATGAGTAAAATGATATAACATTACTCTTTCGTATTGATGGAAATAAACTGTAAATAAAAAAACATTGGATCAGAATTAGTAATCGGTTTTATCAAGCACTTTAAAACATCTTATTATAATTTGAAATCACAATAATTTAAAGTAGCAACATATCCAAACCTGAGGGTAATATTATATTCCATCTGATCTTAAATAGTGAAAGTTAAGCGAATTCTTTGTCTTTTCACATACTTCATGGAATTCAACGAGGGAACAATCTGCTTGTGGATTGCAATACGAAGGGTAATGACGTAAATGTTCTCCCTAGGTTTTGTGACGGAAGTAATGCTCGATTGTAGGACAAAGATAAAAAGTTTTTGATCCGAACTAGTAGCTATATTGGACATGGGAGGTGAGGTAGTGTCCTGATATTATTGGAGTAAGAGGATCTGGTTCTAGTACTCTGGTTTAAGTAATTTACTGTCTTTTTCTTGCATATGGCCTTACTGCAGTTATAGTTTACTGTCCATGTTGTCTTCTTACACACGCTCTTTTGCTCGTAATATTTTCTTATTTTCCTCATACTCTCTGGTATTTTCCAAAAATCCTTTCGACTATAAAAAAAAATAAAGCTTTTCGATACTTTCTTTGTTTATCTGTGTCTCCAAAGGTTTTTCCCTAGCCGAAGACTTCATAGAAACAACCTCTTTACCTCTAAGTAGATGAAATCTAGACCATACTTTCAAATGAGTACGTTCAGTTTGGTTTATTATTATTCGTTTTGATGTTCTATAGAAAAAGTTTCGGAGGATTGTTAAAATGATTCGTCATTACATTTTTGGAAAAAGTTTGAAGATGCTAGAGCAATGAAGTGATAAAATTTACCAGATTTAACGAAAGGTAGAGATAAAACCGGCCATTGCTTATATACAAGAAAAGCTTACGGGACACGCTTGAAGCTTCGTAACCTCAACTAATTTGTTGGCCCAAAACAGTACGAATATTGTTATCGATCATACGTAGAGCATTTAGTCTCTTATTGCAGCATTTGCTTCTAGATCCTGTAGTTGTTGATGCAAGTGTATAGTTTCATAATACTAAAAGTTACGCTTTATGTCAGGTGACAATAAATTTAGTTTTAAACATCAAAATAACCATACTTCGAACCAATTGTACAAATAATAATCCACTTCGTTGAACAAGTAAAAGTTCTGTCTTGGTCCGAGTGGGGATAGCATTTCTCCTTTGACATCTCTTCATCTGCAAATAATTCTCGATGTGAAAACACAGAGACAAAGGGCTGTTATTTGAAATTCTATATTCTATTCTTTAATATATTCATATTATTGAATATTGTATTTAGTATTGAAGTGAAGTAAAAAATTGGAAACTCTCTCTTTTCTAACAGAGAAAAAGAAATAAAAAAAGATTAGTAATTTAGTATACAGAAAAATTAGAAGAATTTGTAAAGAGAGTTCTGCTCCCGCGACTCATCTTTATCATAGAGAAATTTTACCATTCGACAATATCCGCCAAAGGCGTCCTTGGGGTAATTTCGTAGTTCCTATGGGGTGGAGATGATGGGGTTGGTCCATGAGTACCTTTACAGGATAGACCTCAACAGAAAACTGAAGAGTAACGGCAGCATCTCTCAGTGTCAGTGTCGGCCCAGCAGAGTGCTTTCGTCGTTGGTGTTCTTTCCGATCTCTACAAATTTAAAATGGAGAAATTCCAAAGCTATTTAGGGTATCACTGACAGTCTGTTCAGGGTTCCAAACTCAAGCGTCCATTGTCTAATGGATAGGACAGAGGTCTTCTAAACCTTTGGTATAGGTTCAAATCCGAACAGTATCACAAATCATTATTATTTCGACACAAGAAAATGATTTTTCACACCCTTTTCGCTCAAAAGTTTAAAAGACCGAAATCCATTATTTGGAAACTTTTCAAGCATATATGTGTGTGTGTGTGCGCCCGTGCATGTGTGTGTGTAGGGATGGTATATATATATATATATGTGTGTGTGTGTGTGTATGTGTGTGTTGAGGCTTCGTGAACATCCGTTAGCCCTAAATCCAAATTTATACACCTTTTTTGGATGTAAATACCCGTCATTTTTATATTTACAACTAAAAACTACATCAAATTAAATTCAATTTCAAGTATTGAATACTCTTCAGTTATTATATGTTTTATGAATTGAACTTCAATTAATCAAAAGTGATCAATTATTGATATTTTTGAATAATTTGTTTGAACATTTATCAAATGCTCAATTTATCAGATTATATATGTTTGAGACTGAAAATGAAGTGCAAACGATGCTAAATTGCACACATAAAAGTAACGCTGTTATTTAAGATAAATAAAAAAATTCTATCGGTTCAGATGTACGAGAATGAAGAATATGAAAATCCTTTAGGTTTACCATTCGAAGTGGATGCCAACTATACATCTAACAAAAATTCTCAAGACCTCACCACAATGAAGATGGACAATCTCAGAATCTATGAAATTTGCATTGAAGAAAAACTAATGCAGTTGTGAATAGTGGACTCGCGTTTGATTCACAATTTTTTGATTCAATTCCGAAGAATACCAAAAAGATGAATCGATGATTCAAGACTTCCTTGATTCAACAAAATACTTGAAGATTAATTAAAGAAGATAATTCAAAGAACTCAAACTGTTATTAATAAAGAAGTACGAATAAAATTCAAAACAATAACATTTTGATTAGAAATCCTAAGTAGATGAGGAAACCTAACAAAATTATTAGAGAAAAGAAAAGGATTATCATAATCGAATCCTAAAATTAAATTCTAAAGTTTGAAAGAATTTGAAGAAATATACCCTGAATAACCGATAAATTTATATTCGACCCTCGAAACAGTGGAATTTGGCTAAGCCTTACATCTAGCTAAAAAATGTTGCTTCCACTTGAAAAAGTATAAATTTTCCCCAAATCGATGCTATTTGTAACAACTCGTCCCACATTGATAAAAAGGTAGATTGACGAGCTCCTGAAATCTCAAAGTTGTACGCTTCCAATAACTTTTACAATGGTTTTAAGTTGAACTAGAAGTTATTGGGTTAGTCTGCTTCTTTGGGCCCTGAGAGTTAGAAATGGTATTCGAGTCAATCCTTGTCCAACTGGATGGTGAAGAAAACCTCATCTAGGGTGATGAGAATGGGGGGAAGGGGTTGTAACATCTTAGATTAACAACCCAAGATCACATTTGCATATAAACATATATTTCCATATATCAAGATATATAACTTTACACGTTCGGCCCCAAATATATGCAAAAGCTACAATACAAAAGTAGCTACCAATTTTTTTTCCACGTATCTTAGTACAAAACTTGTATACATAACACGTATTCAAATACAAAAGATAACGCACCTTTCCAACATCCCATGCAAGCAAATATAAATTCTTCAAAATTTTCCATCCCCTTATCGTCTGACTGTGCCCGACCTATAATGCACATTTTCAAAACACCAAAATGAGGATTAGACGTTAAGATCTAGTGAGAAATCCATTTTATTGCTATTACAAGGTGAAAATCACTAAAACATTTTTGGAAAACCAATATCTGAAAATTAACATATGAACAACAAATATCGCATCAAACCTTAATTTGTCACACCATACAGATGTGACAACCTAACTCCTCGTCTTCCGAAAGATGAGACAACCCAACTCCTCTCATCCCAAAGATGAGACAGCCCAACTCCTCTCATCACAAAGATGCGAGAACCCAACTCCTCTCGTCACAAAGATGCGAGAACCCAACTCCTCTCGTCCCAAAGATGCGAGAACCCAACCCCTCTAGTCCCAAATACGCAAGAACCCCAAATCCTCTAGTCCCAAAGATGCAAGAACCCAAGTTCTCTTGTCCCAAAGACATGAGAACCCCAAGTCCACTCGTCCTAAAGACGCAAGAACCCAAGTCATCTCGTCACAAAGACTCGAGAACCCAAGTTCTCTCGTCCCAAAGATGCAAGAAGTCAAGTTCTCTCGTCCCATAGATGTGAGAACCCCAAGTCCTGTTGTCCTAAAGACGCAAGAACCCATGATCAAAAATCACCATTCATAGAACAATTGATTGTGCCACTCTTATCCAAATATACACTACTCCTGATTATGCCACCCTTATTACAAATTTACCTAGCTTCCTAATATGTCACCCTTATTACAAATTTACCCAGCTCCTGATTGTTGTTGTTGAACATGACTTGACTACCGCGAGACTGGAGCTCGCAATCAAACTCGCCTGACAATAGCTAGCTCACGTGAGAGCACGTTGGCTTCTCAGAACCTTCCCTCGTAGGCGACCTCACCAGCAAGATCTGGAGCTCGGGCTCCAACTCGCTCTCGAGCGCAACATGTCATGGTTTACACAATATTCGGTCGGAGTTTTATTTTATGATGTGAAGAAAAATTAGAGAAGAAAACACATACTATTTCTTGTAAAAACGATCAATCTGAGTGTTTGCACTCCTCTCCCAACTCCATATAAGTTCTATGTATTATGGACTATTCAATTGTACATGTTCTCCATTTCTATACACTTCACGATTAGCCTTGAATAATACTAAGTAATCCAACCCAAATCCACATTACAGAATACCCAGTTTTTCTCTGCCGTCAACTCTTTCCGCTGACCTTCCAAGGTAGGCAACAGCTCTTCCTCGAGTCTTGTCATGATCACGCACTCGGCGCAACGGTCTTACCACCTTCTTTATTTAACAAACAATTTTATTAAACAACTACACTCACTTGTAATTCATTTATACTTCATATGAAAATATGTATTATGGATAACATATTTTAACTATAAACCATAGTATCACATTTCTCTAATCTTATATAACGAAAACATACTATTATGAACTAATTACTGTGGTAAAAACTGTCCAAATTAAAAGTTTGATGCAAAAGATTTACCACGGGAATTAACCAAATAAAACTCTTTAATAGAAAATGCAATAATAAATTATTTAAAATTGCATTATATTTGTATGCCTTGTACATATTATAATAATATTTTATTTTATGTCATCAGCATCGTCACAATCAACATTGTCATATCAATTCTTGAATTTAAAGAAAATATTGTGTTTATAAAATATCACACATCAAAGTATCCAAAACATGTAGAAATATTGTATAACATTTCCTAAAGTAACGAATTAGCCAATAACTTTAAATCCAACTTAAAACCATGGTAGAAGTTATTAGTAGCACACTACTTGAGACTTATAAGGAACTAATAATTTTTTACCTTGTATCCATATGGAACGAGTTGTTACAACTTGTATCTATATATACACTTAATATTATAACTGTATGAAACTAATAGAACACATTTCAGTTAACAAAAATCGAATATTTAAAGTCAAAAAATTACTTCAACTGCTAGAATTATGGGAAAATTTACATTAGTTGTAGTAATATTTGGTTGTGTATATGATCTTTTGCTTCAAATATTTTGCATCCACAGACTAAGGAGTTGTTTGTTTACCTCTTAATAGTTCCATTAAAAGGCACATTTGAATCGTTAAAAGGTAAATCTTGTTTAGCAAACAAAAAGTCTGTCTCTTAATAGTTCTAAAACTCTCTGAATAATTTTGTATCATGGGCTTCCCTTAACCATTCAGCGCCCTGATTCCATTGTAATCAATTACCGAACAATTATTTTTCAATTTGTACTATATCATGAGAGCCTTTTAATCATCCCGACCACCTAATTATTCTGCATCAAACCATTCAGCAACCGTCAAACAGTCCCTAATAGATGTTTTTTTTTTAATATAAATGATCATATAATTGTGTAAATAATTACAACATTGTAACAATGACACACTCTAAAAACATATGTGGTTTGTGAACAATAAGCAATACACAACAATTAATTTCATGTAAAAAATATGATGAGAAAGTACAGAAATATGAGTGTGGACTAAGTAGATGAATCACATTTGAGGTTTTTTCTCCGAAACCGTTGGTAATCAAGCATCTATGGTCCGATGCTTATTACCTGCGATTCAATGTTAATATATGCACATGATTTTAGTTGGATGTTAAAGAAAACTGTTGTTTGAAATTCTGTTTTATGCGTCCAAATAATAACAGTCTCTCACTTTTCGAACACTCACACACACACATAAGGAGTCATAGAGAAAGACTTTGGTTCATTAACTTGAAATTTTTAAAAATTTTAAAATTTTTGAGAACTAATATAATATATATAATTTATATACATACATACATATATGCATCCAATTATGAATTTCAATGAATATGCATACATAGTATATATGCATTGATGAAATATACTTATTGACAATAAAGGTTTTGATAGTCTATATGTATCAATGACTGTATTGGCATCTAAATCAAAATACTTATAGTTGTCATATGAAACCCCCTGGCACCTTCTCTCTCTCATTCACACACACACACACACACATATATATATATATATATATATTAGAAGAGTACTCGTGCAATGCAACGAGACATCTCAATTTTAATGTTCTATTTTATTCTTTGTCTTTGTCGATGTTATAATACGATTTTATGTGTTTTTAAGAAAGCAATAATGATTTTATTTTTGAATAAAATATAATTCATAAAATTTTGAAAAAAATATATATATCAATGTTAATATCAAATCAACTATTTAAAAGTTCTCATTTTTTTTACGTAATTTCTTTAATTTTTATTTATTATAATTTAATTTAAGTTTAATAATGAAATAATTTATTTTTGGTTTAATAATATAACATTTTATAAAGATAATAATTAAGTATTCTGTTAGAACATAATGATTATCCTAATTATATTTTAGATTATTTATATTCAAAATGAGATGTTTATCCTGTATTTGATTATGTTTATCTACAGTTAGTTACACGAATTCAGATATGGAGCTTTAATAAGTTGTATTTACGCACAATCTACTTG
>NC_037528.1:45670495-45692086 GCF_001531365.2 Cynara cardunculus var. scolymus
CATGTGAGACCAGCATGTTTTCGTGAGACCCGTGAGACCAGCATTTTACACTTGAAACTTCACAGCAAAATGCTGTGAAGGTAACTTTTTAAAACCTTCACAGTGTTTTTGCTGTGAAGGTTTGACTTTTTTTAAACCTTCACAGCGTTTTTGCTGTGAAGTTTACTTGTAAAAATATGGTCTCACGGGTCTCACGAAAACGGGCTGGTCTCACGTGAACCCAACCCTATATATATATATATATATATATATATATATATGAGAGAGAGAGAGAGGGGGGAGGTTTAGGAGAAAACCCCTAAAAAAAATGAAAAACCGAGAAGCATTCTTGTAACCATTCATCTGGACAACATGCACATGTGCATACGAATAATTGAATTTGTTTCTTGGTTTTTTATGCATGTGTGCATATCGGACAAATTGCTTACAAGTTACTTATATGCACATATGCAAACCGTCCAGATTATGAACAGTTACTAGAGTATCTCCCAATTTTAAATCTTTTTTTCCCTAAACCCGATCATACAATGATATTCTTGATTATCAAAAGTTGTGATTTAGAATATTGATAAAAGAGGAGAGGAAAAGGTGACGGAAAAGTGACGAACGAGAATAGCGTTGGACCAATGAGAGTAGAGATAGCGTTGGACCAATGAGAGTAGAGATAGTTATACAAGGTAACGAAAAAGAAAAAGAAAGGATGGATAGAGGAAGATTTGATGGGCATCGACCAGAATCTAAATCAAGATAAAGAGACAAGGTAGTCGTACGGCATGCATGTTGGTGAGGCATGGCAACCAACACTTTTGTAGGATTTTTGGTACCATCGGTGGGTGGTGGTTGAAAAGACCCAAAGAGACCATTGAATGCTTTTCATTGGCCAAACACTTTTACAGAATTTGTAGTAGTGGGAATCCTTTTGCAATTCCCTTTTCCAACTCATCTCAAAGCTCAAATACTATAGGATTCCTTTTTATTTTATTTTATTTTAAATATAACATCTTTATGTAAAGGCATCATATGAGTAAGTTACGGTTTTCGTCCCTCTCGTTGTTCAAGATTTCGGATTGGATCCCTCGAACAAAGTAATTACAGATACGGTCATCAGGGTTTCGTTTTTGTTACGGTTTAAGTCTCTTTATCCTAACTCTACTGACTGTTGTTCGGTTAAGTGAGGGATAATGTTGTCTTTTTACCTTTTCTCTTTTAAAAACATAACAAATAATGCATATAGGGGTCATTCAAGGGAGAACTGATTAGTTTGTGGTAACTGTGAGATCCAATATCAACCACAAATCCACGGATAAATTAGGAAATTAATAATTATGGTAGTTTGAGTTAAAATTATAATTAGAGGGTATTTTAAGTATTTTAAAAAACTTCTCTTTTCTCTCTCCTCTCTTCTTTCTCCTCTCTCCTCTTTCATCTCTCCGACCTCCAATCTCCGGCATTCGGTGAACATTAATCCGGCAGGTACCAAGTAATCACAAAGATACACAATGTGATACTCATTGTGATATATTGTGATACCAACTCAAACCTTAAAAACAAATATACACAATGTGATACCCATTGTGATATACTGTGATACCGATTTCACTGGAGGCCGGAGATTGGAGGTCGGAGAGATGAGAGAGGAGTTTTTTAAAAATACCTAATATGCCCTATATATAGAGGGTGGTTCAAATACTAACCAAGTATTTTGTATTAACCATACTAACCAAAACTAACCAATCAAATTCATTCTTTACTTTATGTTTAAATGTAACATATAAAATTAATACAAGGGTGATTATGTAATTTAACAATTATGTAACTCCCTAATATTTAATTGGGAGTTACAAATCTTTGAAGATCCCTCAATTTTCTCTGTAGCTGATTATGAATTATATCTCATTCATGTTCATGATTGTGATGTCAAGTGATGTTATACACATAATTATTTTCGTTGTGTAAGTGTAAAATATCTCCGTATCGTCCGAGTAATATGGATAATACTAGCGTAAATCATATTGATAACAATGGAAATGACGAAGTTAAACATGGATACGACTACGTTCGGAATTTGAATTCCGGTGATGATGAAGATGATCAAAGCGTGTCGATTGGTAAGTGATTAATATGACGTTTATTTTGTTGAATTGGACAACTATTGCCATTGTAAAGATGATTATTGTGTCCARATTTAATATCATCATTATGGAAACCAAATACGGTGTGAAAAGAGCATAAGTTGAAAAAAAATGTTTCAGGTTCTGTAATGATGAAGGTTGCTGGATGAAATGCATTTAACTACATATGAACACAAGGCAACTATGTGTTTCTGTCATTATTTTATACTAAAACATGTTGTTCTCTATTTATGTTTTCGTAAATATAGTGGTTGCTTATAAGTGAAGTATCAACATAGTGATTCGAAAGTCTAATCATTTTTCAATGCCCTTTCAAACTTAACAAAGCAAATGTCTAATGCAACTACCACACGTTCCTTTTGATAGTACCCATATTAATCCTTACGTAGTCATTACATGTGATATATAAAATGGTTTAATGATTCAAGCTGGTGTATTTAGAAGAGGATGCTGATATCTATAAGCACAGTGAACAACCCAAGTACAGTTGTTAAGTATGGTCAGGTTCATATGTATAATGTGAAYTACTTGTTCACATGTTCAGTCATTGGTTCATATCGCTACAAATGAACAATGTTGTTCAGTTGTTCAGATGGTCAGGCTCTATGTGAACTACATCACTTGAATCATTGGCCTGGTATTTGAAAAATGCATCATGATGTACCTGCAACATAAATGGTCATATCAGTTAACCCCATGGACAGAACAACAAATTTTGCATACCAAAGTCATCTTTGCCCAAGGATAAAAAAGAGAGGATCAAGTAACTAATGCTTTTAGTTCCAATAAGTTTAAGTGACCAAACCTGATAATCAATATCCATTTTTCCCATTTTTGGTTGCATCCTCTCATGCTGCTTCTGTTTAAGCTTCTTATTGTCCTCCTTTTTAATGTAAGCCTGAAAACAGATGCAAGAAGACGGTTCAACTCATCTGTAAAGTATGTCATAACTCAATTTCAAAGTAAAATAAAAAAGCTAAACATATTATTACTACTTTCTTCAATCATACATCGTGGATGGTTATTACATAAATTCCAGTTAGGAACATGTTTAAATACAAAAATCTGTTCATCGGATGAAAGAAACAATGATCTATCTTCAGTTGCCTTGCTTACAAGAATCTTACAGCTTATCCTTATATTTTTGGTACAAAGTAGTGTATTTGCTTGAGGCARTAATAAGATTGATATATTGTAGCTAGCAGCATATGTTAGAACTATGAACAAAGCCTTTTCTTCCCCCACTGGTTGTTGTGAGTTCACTATACCCCCTGGTTGTTGCCCTTTATAAAAAATCATGTGATACATACTAACTTTAACCTCAAAAACTAACAACTTGTTTTACATCAGGTCCTGATAATATAATTTCTTCATAACAAGAAATTGATTATGATATAGTCGAGAGTTCAGAAGGAATAAAGTTTTTTACCCCAAAGGTTGATGACACGCTTAAGCCAAAGACCAACGCACAATATGCATCTATAAATGAGGTTGAAAAGATGTACAAGACTTACGCGGACAATGCCGGCTTTGATGTTCGTGTTCATGCAAAAAAAAAAAAAAAAACGAACAAGCACGACGATATTCAAACTAGGTGGTTGGTCTGTAGCAGGCAGGGAACCCCAAGAAAAAAAGATTTTGATTCGTTGGATATGCATGCGGGTGAGAGGAGATACCGCAATACAAACATCAAACGTTCTGGGTGTAATGCATGTCTAAAAATACATTTGAAGAAGGATAGGGCTTGTTACGAGATATATGAGTTTGTTGAGGCACATAACCATGCATTGTTCGATATTAATTTTCGTCGTTTCTCTCGGAAGAATAGACAGATGAAGTATACAGACTTCAAAAMTGTACTAAATAGCTCGAGTTACAAAGTTGGTGCGAGAAGGGCTCACCGTATTCAAACCGCATTGAACGGGGGATTTGAACATACGCGAGTTTCCAAAATCGACTTCAAGAATTTTAAGAGGGATGCTGTTGCTTGTGTTGGGAATAAGGACACGAATATGTTGATCAATAAATTATCAAACAGACGGGATATTGTCCCCGTTTTTTTTTTCCGAATACAAGTGCAATGAACAGGAGTTGAGCGCAATTTTCTGGGCAGATGAAGTTGCTAGAATTAACTACAAATAATTCGGTGATGTCATATCGTTTGACGGGACTTTTCGCACTAACAAGTAAGATTCCCAAGTGCAATATAGTTATTGCCTTTCATAACGTTTCTATTTTTTTATTAGCATATGAACAGGCATACAATGATCTTCGTTCCCTTCTTGGCTGTTGACGACCATAAGGCGTCCGTTGTTGTCGAATCCGCTCTAATAAGCGGCAAGACAATTGATAACTTTTCATGGATTCTAAAGGCTTTTCTAAAATGTCATGATAAGCAACCTTTGTTCGTGATTACAGACCAATGTTCGACGATGAAACAGGCTATCCAGATGGTTTTCATGGAAGCCAAGCATTGACTCTGTCTGTGGCACATTATGAAGAAGGTGCCTTCAAAGATAAGTAGTATATTATGAATTCTATTTCATTTAAATGAGGTTTTTGTGTTATTTGTTCATTTGTTGAATCCTTGTAACCCCAGGTTAGTGCCGCACTAAATCATGATCCTAGCTTCAATAAAGTTATCAATAAGCTCGTATGGAACATACATATTGGGCCAACGGAGTTCGAGACTCGGTTGGCATGAGATGATACATCAATACAATCTAGGTGGGGATACTTGGTTCACAAAGATGTATGAAATCCGACACTCATGGATCCCTGCCTATTATAAGGACACACCGATGTTTGGACTAATGAAAACAACATCAAGATCTGAGAGTTTGAATTCGTATATTAACATATACGAATCGTACTGGTTTGATTTGGTTCAATTCCTTAATAATTACGACGTAGCTATAGAGAAACAAAGATACAGACAATATATCCACGAAAATGTCACGAGAACGACTAATCCAAAGTTTGCTACTCCGTTGCGTTTAGAAAGTCATGCATCAAGCATATACAGTCGAAACGTGTTTTTTGACATCCAAAAGGAAATAAAGAAGGCTGTTTGGTTTTGTAATATTGAGACCGTCGAATGCCGGGATGAGTTAAAGTCATTCGTGATAAGCCACAAGACCAAGAAATCATCTGACAAAATTACGTATCAGGTATCATATCTCAAACTCACATTCTACAAACTGATTCCTATGCTTCTTAATTTTATTTTGACTGTTGTTGTTTTTACTATTTTTGACACGACAGGTGTGCCGTAATTTCTCAACAAACACAGTCGAATGCGATTGCAACCTATTTACGCGTAACGGGTATCTTTGTTGTCACGCTTTCAAGGTACTGATAAACGACGAAGTTGAATGCATTCCGAAAAAATACGTATTACGTCGTTGGAAGCGACAGTTAGTTCCAATTCAGATACAATCTGCAAGAATGCGTTATGGGGATGTTGATGCCGAAAAAGATAAATGTATAATTGATGTATATTCCAAGGTCGACGACATAGTAAGCATCGGCCGCAATGATAAATCTATATTGGCTAAACTGGGGCGTAACCTCGACAAATTCATGGGTGATATAGAGAAGGAAGTTCCATATGAAGACCGATCACAACAAAAGTTGGATGTGATTAGAGACCATCTAGATGTTTCCATACCTGATGAGGTAGACATTCTACCACCTTCTGGAATAAGGAACAAGGGTTGTGGCACTGGCAAGAGGCTGGTAAGTGTGTCCGAGAAAATACAAAATAACATCAAAAAAGCGAAACGAAAATGTGCAACGTGTGGACAACACAGTGGTCACGACTCACATAATTGCCCATAATTGATAGATTAGTTAGCTTTCAATTACATATTTTTAAGGATATTTTCCGTTGCTTAGTTGTTGCTGTCAAACTGACGTATGTTCGTGCGACGTCGTTGCCTTGTAGTTTAGATTTCGGTTAAATTGTGTTTATTCAGACTATTGGTTATGTCGTTTAGTTTTTTTTTATATGTCATGCGCCTTTAAGGATGTGTTTTTCTTTAATATCACATTATGTTCCAACCGTGTATGTGACACCGTGTATAACATATACATTTTCATTAACTTTTTTAGATTAAAGTATATACAGTTAAACGTTTGAGCACCTACTACAATGCCACATGTAGACAGAGTTTAACAATAATTGTATTTTGATACACTAACATATAACTAACAGTAAGGGGCTCTTTGGTTTGGATTAAGTCATACATGGATTAAGCTATCAGTAGTGGTGAACCAATACATAAGCAACCATACCCTAAGTCGGTTAATAGTTTGGGCATTTGGTATAGTCACCAAATAACTCACTAAATCCACATAACTAATCACATTATCAAAAAGTACAACTGTATCAACTGTCTAAACTTTTCCATGTATCACCTCGGGCTGGCAGAAATGATAGGATAGCTTCAATTTTAGGTAGAATTTCACACCAAATATGAATACCTGAATCAAAAGTAATTGACCAAATATACCAACAGAAAACCATCTTATGTAGATGTTCTCCAGGCTATAAGATTCATCATGTTGTTCAAAAGACATACTTCATTTAAAAAAAAACATGTAGTTTCATGTCCAAAAACTGTTGCCCTAACATAACTGAACTAGATGATAAAGTTCGAAATAAAAACTAGAATTATTATAATGTCAACACCAACTACAAATTCCATCTACCCTTTCCCCCGACCTTTATGTGTATCACCATGCTTCTTCTTCGCATTGTATGACGTCTCCATTGCGATGAATTGATGTACATCTTTTATGACCGCACTCTTTCTGACGTTCTCCTCACTGAGTATGAGTTTGGAGCAGTACTTAGTCCGCAAATCCTTGAGTTGCCTCTTTTGCTTCGTGCTCTCCTTATAGAGACCACAGTCCCATTTCCCACTGTCACCTCCAAAAAAGGTCTCCATATGCCGCATGAGCATTACACCACAATCGATTGATCCTTCATGGGACTGCCACCTGGTTCGGATCTTTTCTTGGTCCGTTTCTGTATATATTTTCCCAGCCTCATGTCCCTCTCTCATTAGATGCATAATCAGCATGTCTTGCTGAATAAATCATAAATAAATATAGTTAGTTATGGTGTATATTGTGCATGCAGACTGTAAGACCAATAATAAAGTATACTAACCAAAGATATAGTAATAGATCCATAAATATCTTCAATCGTTCCATCACGATCCGTAGAGTCAACAATCATGATTGAGGGGTGCTTTAGATCAAACACTACCATGTAATAGTAACATCTTCTACGATCGGGAAAAATATCTATAGAATGAATATGGAACCTAGTTGTTAGTATTTCAATACGCTTTCAGGTATTGTACAATTATCTTCATACCAAAATGTGATACGTACCATGTCAACATTACGCATACCGATCAACCCTTTGTCATTTAGTGTGTAGCTTGATATGATATTTTGGAACTCTGGTACCTTTTGTGCACATCTAAAGATTGATCTCTCATGATTGGATCCATCAGCACACAAACAAGGTAGTTAGTTTCAATTAACAAAGACGTGCGTTCTTTGTAGATTTCACATAAGAGGTATTAACATATGAAACTTTACAATTCAAATAGTCAAAGGTGTTTTGGTTCATTACTGTTCAGCTGTATGAACACGCGACATAATTGACATGTTGACGCACATGAACAATTACATTACATGTCATGGGATAATAAGACCAAAGTCACACACAACATATTAACAACCAAAGTAAGAAGAATGTGTTCATAACGGTTCGTATGCACAACAACATCACATGAATAAAATCATAATTTCGGTTAGTATGCCATGTCGGTGTTCATATCCCGTCATGTGCACCAGTAACTCAGATGAATATATGATTCGACTCGGTTATGTATGCATAACAATTATAAGAAGTCTATAAAGACGTATGTTCACAAGGTCGACATATTGTCTGCGTTAAATTAACATATGATCAGTCTATGTTATTGTTGTGAACAATATGTCCATATTACTCATATCGTCGGTCTTGTGATTGCTGTGAATAGTACTCCATCACAGTTAAAAAAACCGATAGGTGTGTTTACGATCCTCATATAAAAAAATTTCATATTTCGGCCGAAATGTGCATGGCTCAGTTGAGTTTAACCTAAATCACAGACCTCGATCTTGTGCTCATACGTATCGATACGAACAAGATCATTACCCAATGTTCAGTATCTGTGATAAATGTGAACACGGTAATGATCAACATTCAAGGGTCGTGTTGAAAAACACACGAAAACAGAACATTAATCACACAAGTTTATGATCAACATTCAAGGGTCGTTTGAAAATCACATGAAAACAGAATTAATTACACATGATTATGATAAAGATTCAAGGGTCCCCTTGAAAAGCACATGAAAACAGAACCAATCACATCGGATTATGATCAAGATTCAAGGGTGCCATTAAGGAGCACAAGAAAAAAAAACTAATCACACAAGATTATGATCAAGATTCAAGGGTCCTGTAAGAAGCACAGGAAAACATAATTAATCACACAAGATAATGATCAAGATTCAAGGGTCCTGTTGAAGAGCATATGAAAACAAAACTAATCACACAAGATTATGATCAAGATTCAAAAGTCCAGTTGAAAAGCACAAAAATTGTCTAGTATCATCTAACTCGTTTTTGTTTGTTCCATGGTTTTAAAATCGTGTAAGGCTTATGCCTCGAGGCGAGCCGGCGCCTAATGGACCCTGGACGAGGCTTACACCCTGGTTCAATGAGGCGGTTTGTTCAGATGTATGTTACCTTGGTGGACATATGGTTAGAGTTAATGTGACTTCGTACGGGCACAAATGACCACACACGTCCACCTTTTGCATTAACACTCAGTCACGTGTGTGTATATGTCTACTTGTGGATTCATACATAGCCGATGAATAAATCCACATCTGCCGTGCCCCAGGGAACATATAGTTTAACGCTTTGAACATCTGTGTGCGCAGCAAGTAGGCAATATAGAGTGGCAGCGGGTCAGATAATCGAATGGACGAACACAAAAGGGAACCATTATCGTCCGAAATGCGCATGAAAAATGTTAACAACTGTTACTTTGATATTGGACGTTGATTTGATCATCTACATGTTGTCATTTGAAATAAGAAACTTGGGTAGTATGTAAATATACTGAAACATATGTCGGATAGAAAAGGCGGCGTGGAGATTCATGGCTCCTTAATCTTTCTTCCTTGTTGAGGACTGTTGACCATGCGTCCAAAACATCTTTGCAAACCCAGGACTGGGATGCAAGTGATTGCATTGCTTTCCATGTAACTGTTCGTCCATTTGGTGAGGAGAAGACTGGCTCACTGCATAGTTACATTCATAATATTATGTCATCGAGTCATAAAAAATATATTTGTTATAACAAAATATTAAACATTTCAATGATGTGACTTACATAATTCCACCGATCCCTCGCATTACCCACTCTTGTAGCTTACGTTCATCGTTAGTTACGTCAAACGTAACAGCCTGTGAAACATAAGGTGACCGTAGCTTAAAACTAAGCTTTGGATCCCTCCTTGCGCGTGTACTATCCACAACCGGAACGACTTGCTTATCGCATGGGCTTAACCCCAGATCAAACAATAGTGGATTGATGTCACCATAAGAAACAATTGGCTGTTCACTACTTCCTTGCGTACACTTAACTGCTCCTTCATCACCTCTCTTACACATCTTTCGTGACTGACTTTCGGACTGATCAATAGTCTTATTTTGAACACTTCCAACCTTGTCCACCTGTGAAATGAATGATGGACTCTTTAACTGTCCTCTATGATCAACCTGCTTACTCGACCGCATATTATATCTCGTTAGATACGCGGACTTCTCATTTGAAGCCCTATCAACCTCAGCGATCACTGTTGGACTTGTCCATAACTGAGATGGCGGGAAAATTAAATCAGCATCCGATATGGTCGCCACCTTCTCAGGTGTTACCTCAACAATAGCCAAAGTGGGCACGTGACCCGTCGTTGGCGGTGTAGCATCTGCAGTGGGTGGCTATGACTGCTCATAGACCGTTGGCTCTATTGTTTGGTTGTACCATTTGCTCCCTTCAAGTACTTGTGCTAACTTATACTTGAATTCTTCAATTTCAACGTCCCCGGGAAATCGGTCAATAAGCGACTGTAGATGCAGATCTGCCTCATCTCTTGCGGTAGACAAATCATCAATCTTATTCCACATACTCTTAATGCATTCCTGAAAAAAGAAAAGGTCAAACTCTTAAAACGCATACAAATATACCATATGTACTAAAAACATTAACATCCTACTTCGTGCTTTTTATGTTATGAACTTATACTAACTTGATGCTTTGTTATCACGCCGATTTATTTTTAAAAATTATAACAGTAAAGTACTTATTAAAGAGGGTACCGTATCGGTTGCGCCGTTGTTATATGAAATTGATTACGTAACAAACATATGTTCGTTCACAAATAGACAAGTTAAAGTGTTAAAATGCTTAGGTATGAAAATCTAATACTTCGGATAATAAGTATGGATTAAAGTGTACTCTAAATTACATGAGAATAACATTTTCACATAAAAAATGTCAAACGAACACCATCTAACTCAACTTATATTATAAATAAATATATCCAACTATTATATAGAGTTTATACATTTACCTCCTTTGTCATTCCATCATCACTCTCTTGATTATGCCGACTTGATTCCCCAATGTCCTTCGCTGTCGTACACGGTTCACTATGCTTGTCAACTGGTGCATGCTCGACGTTCGACACATGTTTAAACTGCGCATATCCCAGTCCACCACCTCTAATCTCAACCTCTTGCCTTTTCCTCAACAAATCCATCGTTCATGCCCTCAAAGGAGGTGTCCCGTCTTCGACTTGAATACGTGCACATGATGTTGAATGGACATAAAGTAACTGCAAAAATTGTATAAAGTAGTTTATTTACACTTGTTGTATGAAGTATATTTACATATATTGAACTTCTTACTTACCGTTAAGCATAAAAGGACATAAGGTTGTCCCTATTCCAGCATTTCTTGCTTGTCTTTATGCAGTCGTATATATATTTACACCAATCAATCTTTGGTATAATATCTATGCTTTGGAGGCGGCTTAGGAAACACAAGTTGCAAACTCCGACTCGGCTGCATTCTGCGAGTGTATTGATCACTATAACCAGTAAACTCAGCTTGAACATAGCTCCTGCATCAGCTGATCTATGCACAACGTTCATAACATCCTTTGGCCTCATCCGGTCCTTGTTGAATTGCTTCCTCCATGTCGCAATCATGTCATCAAGGAACGAGGATTGCTCAACCGAGTTCAGATCCATGCCCCCCATTGGCAGCCCTAAAACTTCATGTATCGTTTCAACAGTTATTGGGATTGCACTGTTGTTCATCCTAATGTTCATCGCATATATCTAACATATCCACAACGTAGAACCCCAATTTGGCCAGAATCCCGTCTACTGTCATATCTAGCAAAGATTTAAATCCCATGTCCTTGATAGCTGCTCTTTGGGCAGCGGTTAGGCACTTAACTGTTTCATACAATGTCTTGGGCGAAGTCCTTGTTCTAATGCCCAACGTCGGATCCTATGCATCAGGCTGTTCACATGTTGCGTTGCCAAGTGCAGTTCCTTTGTCCTTACGTGTGATTCCGGTAGCTGCATTTAGTGGAGGCTGTTGGCCTAGCTGGAAATCACTATCACATTCCATCCCTGTGTTCAGGAAAGCATTTTTCAACCTCAAATTAGAAGCATCAAGCTATGACTGCATATATCGACCAGTTTAACAAAAATGAATTACATATGCAAATGGGTATTAAAGCATGTATTGAACGGAAAAAAAAAACTTGGTTGATTTGCATCTTATATGAGTTGTTTTCCTGTATAAACTGATTGAAAGATGCAATATAAAGGTGGTATGTGGGGAATCTTCACTCTTATATGTCAGT
Source organism: Cynara cardunculus var. scolymus (assembly GCF_001531365.2). Taxonomy (NCBI): domain Eukaryota; kingdom Viridiplantae; phylum Streptophyta; class Magnoliopsida; order Asterales; family Asteraceae; genus Cynara; species Cynara cardunculus. The sequence goes on from NC_037528.1 coordinate 45,682,644, forward strand.
GGGTATCGTTTTAAAGTGTACTAGTTACAACTGTATATTTAGTGTAAAACATTGCTCTTGCATATGGGAAGGGTGCTCCATAGAACATGTAAATAACACGATGCTATATTTCGAAAAGCAAATCTATTTATGCTTCTATTGTACTAAATCCCTCAGTTTTAGTTCTTTGCAACTTTTTTTTTTGTGTACACAACAAGTGCTTGCATGTACAAATGAAACGAGGAATAACGATGCAAGACCTTGAAACGATAAACTATGTTAGATGATAGACTGGATATGAGTTTCGACTATGATTCAGTTATGAAACAAGTATGCAGTCGGTTAGGTTTGTTTGTTAAAATTAAGTTGTTAAAAACAGTTCAAAAGTGTCCGAAAAAGAGAGCTATATATGTACCAAAGTTACCTGTAACTTTATCTAGCCTCGCGTCGTTGGGGTTGTCAGGCGCATTTATTGAGTGATATACTTGCTTCCTTGATTGATCTCCTAATAGTACGGTATTAGTTCTAAGTTCCCGACCTGATCAAACAATATATGATTTGTTAGTAATAAAACATTTAATTGTGTTCTTACTATGATACTCTGAAAACGTCAATCTTGTATCTCTTTAAGTGCAACAAACATACCGGTTTGTTTCGAGGAACCCATAACCTTCGACATCGTTAGTATCAATAACGTCGAGGACGATGTTGCACCTGTACATGTTAGCCTATTTAGTTTACAAATCATATCAATGGAGATTAACTTACTTTAACATGGATGGAATCTTATAGTAAAAACATTAGAATAAAATTGTATATATGCAAACATGACTGAATTCCGAATCATGTTTTTTAATGATAAATGACGTAATATGCTACATATGAATCAAGGAATACAGACTCACATATTATCATCTACTTACGTGTTGCCCCCCAGACGTTAGACATATGTGAACCAACATATACGAAAACATATTACAACTACAATAAATGAAGTGTACATACGGAGCGAGCTAAGTATACGAAGACATACAGTGGCCATATAGTTGAGGAAGAGGTCGACAAATTAAATCGCGTTGCTAACACACTTGTTTGTTATGATCACTATCAGGTTCATTAGGCCATGTGTCCCATGAAAACCACTTGGGCATATGTCAACTGAACAAGTAGTTCATATGTATCATGTGAACTAGTTGTTCATATGGTCACACAAGTGTTCAATATTATAGAGAAAGCCGCAACAACAGATTTCGAAAGATGTGGGCCACAATCAAGATGACAAAGAATTGATGAAAGATTACTATATTGGTGAAATCGATAGCAAATCTATGCTTCAGAAAAACAAGCGCAAGATGGTGACTAACACAACTTCTGCATACAACCAAGAATCTGGAAGTTCATCTAGCAACATATTGACATTTCTTTTACCCATACTAAACTTGGTGTTAGCATATGCTCTCTACTACTTTGCCAAGAAAGATGCGGTTATCAACGATCTATGCATCTTGTGATTTATGTCATTTCCTATAAAACATGTAAGAAGATGGATGAACATTATGTCCTGTTGTTGTGTGCTGGTAGTGTCGAATTTTGTATTAATTATTTTATTCCCTAGTTGCTGATTAGTAATGTACCTATCAACAAAGTTTGTGTTGTTTATGCTTGGTATCGAAAACAAGATCAAATTTAATGTCGTTTATGAAGATGTGTCATTCTCTGTTCGCTGCATTATTGTTTCTTTCTCTTGGATCTTATGAATACAGGTGTGATTTCAAATGAACGTGTGGTTCAGTTGTTCATATGGTCAGGTTCATATGTATCATGTGGATATTTAATGATAACATGGTATGCCATTCATCCAATGTTTGGCTAGAAAAGAAAATTGACAAACGTTTTTAAAAAACCAATATTGTAAAATGAGCATCGGCTATCAAGAATAAAATATATCTAATGCAACCCAGGTTTTGAATTTCAACAATTATCGATATCATGCAGAAAACTAAGATTAGTGCTAACTCAATAAGTGGACATTAAGCTCTTTTGTTTGTTATTATCCTTGTAACTTTGTAAGGAGTGTAAGCCTAACAAGGCAAAGCAAAACAAGTAACTGACTTCACTATTTAGGATCACATAAAGACCATTCCGCGCTGCCACAATGAATTTGCCATGCAAATCTAATCTTCCCATGCATCAAGTCACTATGAAATAGATAGGACTTTCCAAAGTTGGTTCAATTACCAACCATTTATTTTTAATCATATTTTTTGTCTTTTGTCATCCTAACCAATAAAATATACATGGATTAAAGGCCATTATTTCCAAAAGACGACATCAAAATGTCGGTCTCTGAGGTAGTCCTGTCTCCTGGAAGTATAAAAACCAAGCTATTGTTTCTCATCATGAAGCACAGTATAGATCTCTGAGGGAATTTACTGTAATATTGTTCGCTCACTAGACTACTTCATGAAATAAAAATTATGGGAATTGATCAAGTGCCTGTCAAATGCGTAGTAAAGTAGCTATTCACATTGCTAAAAATGCTGATTTCCATATATCAACCAAATATATAGATTCGGGTTGTCGTTTTGGTCAAGAAAAAGTGCAAGGATTGATTGAACTTCCCTATGTTCAGAACTAAAATTAGCATATATCTTCACAAAAGTCTTTCAGGTAAACATCATCACATACTCAGCAAGCTGGGCTTAATCGGTTCTTCCTACCCTCCAGCCTGATGGGGTGTTGAAATAACAGATAGTTGGTTAGCTATCAGCAGAATTTGTTAGATCACTTTGCTCTTTTGATTAGCTAGCATGGTAAATGTTTTTCTCAAACCTGGCTGCTATAAATTTCTTAACTACCGTAAAATATTTGTTTATGCAGAGAGGCACATATGACATACCTCAACAGAAATCAAGTAATGAGATTCAAACAATCCTAAAATCTTATTTAATGATGGGTTATATGAAGAATAGAAATGGTTAAGTGTCCCTCAATCTATGATCCCTTTATATCCTGTATCCTCATTGGATGCTTTAGTTGTTATTTCATTTGTTCCGAGAACTAAACGAATACAGATTAATCTATATCAAGACAAATCTCTAAAACTGGCAGATTGCCCATATGTTTCATCAGAACTTTTGTCAAAATTGTATGTTAGGTTTAGCCACTTTGAAAGTTTAAGAAAAAAAAATAATATTCTTAAAAAAGGCATTCACAAATATAGGCCAAGCGATCAACATATTGAATAAGAATTCAATTTTGAAAAACCAAAAGGCTTGTAAAGATTCATAGATCAAAAGACATCCTCATATTCAGAAAATATCAAAAACTAGCTTTTTATCTTTCAATCTTTTAGAGAAATACATGATTCTTTCATTATTTTATACTAACACATGTTGTTCTCCATTTATGTTTTCGTAAATATAGTGGTTACTTATAAGTGAAGTATCAACATAGTAATTTGAAAGTCTAATCATTTTTCAATGCCCTTTCAAACTTAACAAAGCAAATGACTAATGCAACTACCACACGTTCGTTTTGTTAGTACCCATATTAATCCTTACGCAGTCATTACATATGATATATAAAATGGTTTAATGATTCAAGCTGGTGTATTGAGAAGATGATGCTGATATCTATAAGCACAATGAACAACCCAAGTACAGTTATTCATATGGTTAGGTTCATATGTATCATGTGAACTACTTGTTCACATGATCACACATTGGTTCATATCGATACAAATGAACAATGTTGTTCAGTTGTTCAGATGGTCAGGCTCTATGTGTTAATATGATCAGGCTCTGTGTGGTGATATGATTAGGCCATACGTCTCATGTGAACTACGTGTGCATAGGTATCATGTCTACTACTTGTGCATATGTATCGGTTACGTGACCTGCTGGCATGCTATCTCCCTACATGATGTGGACATAGATGTTCATTATGTTGAACTATAGGTTCACTATGACACGTCAGCTGTGGATTCATTCCTCGACCGTACATGAATCCACATGTCAACATCTAATCACAAAGTAGACATTTACAATGTAAACTTTAATCACCTACAATGATAACCTTACAGGTACAAACAAACTCGGATATGCACTATACAAATAAGGCCACATCCATTGGCTTGTGAACTTTGTAAACTTACATATGAACCAGCTACGACCACATCAATGATCAATAAGGGACATATGAACATACTTGTGACACATCCCGAAGGTGGATGTTACATTTATGTTCGTCATGAATGCTACACTAAACAATTAAAATAAAAAAATTTAAAATCAAACCACGAATATATTTGTATTTAGTGAAAAGTATATGCCCCTATCACATACCATAGGTATTTCATACATTGAAGGTCTAACAAAAAGGTTTTTAATATATACTTTACCTCTTTTAACTCTATCTGCTACTGTTGCAGATAGATTAGGCCATATGTCTCATGTGAACTACGTGTGCATATGTCTCATGTGAATTACTTGTGCATATGTCTCATGTGAACTACTTGTGCATAGGTATCATGTGAACTACCTGTGCATATGTATCGGTTACGTGACCTGCTGGCACGCTATCTCCCTACATGATGTGGACATAGATATGTTGAACTATAGGTTCACTATGACACGTTAGCTGTGGATTCATTCCTCGACTGTACTTAAATCCACATGTCGACCTCTAATCACAAAGTAGACATTTACTATGTAAACTGTAAACACCTACAATGATAACCTTACAGGTACAAACAAACTCGGATATGCACTATACGAATAAGGCCACATCCATTGACTTGTGCACTTTTTAAACTCACATATGAACCAACTACAACCACATCAGTGATCAATAAGGGACATATGAACATACTTGTGATACATCCCAAAGGTGGATGATACATGTATGTTCGTCATGAATGCTACACTAAACGATTAAAATAAAAAAATTTAAAATCAAACCACGAATATATTTGTATTTAGTGAAAAGTATATGCCCCCTATCACATACCATATGTATTTCACAGCTTGAAAGTCTAACAAACATGTTTTTGATATATACTTTACCTCTTTGAACTCTATCTGCTATTGTTGCAGATAGATTAGGTCATATGTCTCATGTGAACTACGTGTGCATATGTCTCATGTGAACTACTTGTGCATAGGTATCATGTGAACTACCTGTGCACATGTATCGGTTACGTGACCTGCTGGCACGCTATCTCCCTACATGATGTGGACATAGATGTTCAGAATGTTGAACTATAGGTTCACTATGACATGTCAGCTGTGGATTCATTCCTCAACTGTACTTGAATCCACATGTCGACCTCTAATCACAAAGTAGACATTTACAATGTAAACTGTAAACACCTACAATGATAACCTTACAGGTACAAACAAACTCGGATCTGCACTATACGAATAAGGCCACATCCATTGACTTGTGCACTTTTTAAACTCACATATAACCAACTACGACCACATCAGTGATCAATAAGGGACATATGAGCATACTTGTGATACATCCCGAAGGTGGACGTTACATGTATGTTCGTCATGAATGCTACACTAAACGATTAAAATAAATAATTTTAAAATCAAACCACGAATATATTTGTATTTAGTGAAAAGTATATGCCCCCTATCACATACCATATGTATTTCACAGCTTGAAGGTCTAACAAACAGGTTTTTGATATATATTTTACCTCTTTGAACTCTATCTGCTACTGTTGCAGGGTTTTCCATTTCACCAGTCTCTTTATTAATAACTGGTACATTAATACATCTCATGCTAACTTCATCTGCACCAACGCCCATAAGATGAACATAAATGATTCACGAATTGTTCATTTTCCACAAAATAAACGTTTTAGTAAAATAATAATCAATCTTGATTAAGCAATGTAAAATTACTAAACTTTAACGACTCACATGTTACCAACACAAAATAAAAAAAACATCTTACGATATAATTTTGAACAAGTTGTGTGATGCATATAGTGAATCAACCACGGGAAGAAGAAGTGAGCGTTAGATGACAGGTAAATATATACTTGAACACCAAATACAACGAAATGTAATACGCATGTTCATTAATAAATCAAAAGTCAATACATTAACTTTTTTTTTTTTCACATTTATTGAGATGTTTATGGTATGTACCTCCTAACTGATCGAACTATCAACCTCGTACATCGAAGGTGTATGAACCCACAAGTCAAATGCAGTCAAATGTTTACWTGCATGTTCATATTTAAAATGAATCTTACACATTACAATCAAAACATTTCAAAAGTCAAAACATAAACATTTTTTGCATTTATTGAGATGTTTATAGTTGGTACCACATAACCGATCGAAATAACAACTTATAATCTCTACAAATAAAAAAACATTGATATCTATTTTACCTTTTTCAACATCGTTTGCTACTGATGACTGTTGCTTCCATTCTCTTGATTCTTGATTATTAAACCATCTAGCATCCAACTTTGGGGTTTCTTGCTCTAAATTGACATCCACAAGGTTGTCCTTCGTATTCTTAGAGTTAGAGAACGAGTATTTTTTCATGATTCTTTCACTTTTCCGTCTCACTGAAGTAAAATTTTAGGAAGAATGTAAAGGGTTTACAATCGATTTAAAAGATCAAAAGCCCTAATTTTGTACACTTACCCCTTCCACGGTTGCCGTCGTCCGGTAATGCATCAAAATCATCCATTGTTTAGTGAAGATTCTGAACCTGATTTTTAGCTAATGATTCACAATATTGATAATGAGATCGACGGTTTCTTTTGTGATTGGGAGTTACAAAAATCGCCGGACGTAGTATTACACGTTCAATGCTTTACCATCTTACTTTTTTACCCTGTGATAACATTGTTCATATATCATTAATTAATACATTAATTAAATAATTAAATATTTATTCTCATTAAACCACATCCGTTAGATGTTCAAAGCAACGGCCAAGATCGGGTTAATATGGTTAATACAAAATATTTGATTAGGATTTGAACCAGCCCCTATATATATATATATATATGTAGGTATATATATTTTTTAAAATCCGATGGAGTTGAGGAAAACTTGGAAATGAATTAAAAAAGAAAGCAAGGGTTTTAGAATTTTATACAAATGATTTTGTCAACGATTTTTGGATAACCATAACATATTCATTTAGACAAAGTTCTATTATTTTCACTTGTATCCTGAGACTTGCAAAACATATAGTTTTTTTCTTCATAGGACAAGCATTGATGATGAAATTGAGACATTGAATAAGCATTATTCCTTCAAAACTATTTTTAAAATGTTAACCACACACAATATTAAATTAATATGTGTGACTAGTTAAGGTAAATCAGCTAGTGCAAACTCATAAATGTAATTGTCAGCGTTTAACATCCCAACTTGCCAATCAGAAAATTAAATCTAGCTTTATTAAAGGCTTGATAAATAAATTAGCGAGTTAATAGTCTGCAAGAAGAATAAAGTGAAGTTCAACATCACTTTTCATCACATGTTCTTGGATAAAGTGATAAAATATCAATGTACTTGGTATGGAAATGAAGAACTAGGTTGCTGGTGATAGTTATTGCACATGAATTGTGATAGAAAATAGGAATTTCTGAAATAATTGATCATAATCAACTTACTGATTTTTCATTTAAAGGACTTGTGCATAACAACTATTAGCAGCAACAAATTTCAACCTCAACTGTTGAAGTAGACACATAGTATTGCATCTGTCAAATCCTCCGACTATCTTTCCACTCAACAGTTGACAACTTCCAACTTTACTCTTTCTAGTCTATTTGACAATCTGCATAGTTAGAATCTATATATCTGATTATATCAAAGCCTGAGTCTTTAGTACACTAAAGAATTAGATTGGTGGTACCATTCAGATACTGGAAAATTCTTTTAGCAGCTTTCAAATCAAATTCTTTCATATTAGCTTGATAACTTGTATATAAATATAATGACTAGCTGTTAAAGTGCAAAAGAGAACCAATCATCTCCCAAGAATTATTCACTAATATACTATCAGGAACTACATGTAATTTAAGGGAAGTGAAATTGGTGTTTTCATGATAAACAATTTGTCAAAAGTATTTTTAATAAAAAAATTGACATGAATACTTTAGTTTATAAAACTTCCTTTATTGAATTGTTTTATCAGTAAACCTAATAAAATATATGTTCATCCATCATGCTTATCTTAGATGGATTTTCCATGAGTTTTGAAAACCACTTTTATTAATGGAGGAAAAAAATTAGTCTCGCAAAAAATAATGTCGTCCACATTAATTTGTATAAGAATGACATCACTTTTGTTTTCCCGAAGAAAGAGGGTGTTGTCAATTTTAAAACGAGAGGATCAATTATCCAAAAGAAAGATAGAAAGAGTGACATACCATGTACAAAGAGCATGTTTAAAATCAAGTGCTCCTTCAAAGAGAGAGAGAGAGAATTGACATCATCTAGATGAGTCGGAACATCTTGCAAATCACCAATAATTCGCTCTATTGGATGATCTCTTGTCCACTTAGAAGATGGAGGAGGAGAGAGAAATAGAGGCACCTTAAATATTTGTCGGAGGGTTAGAATAGACTACTAATGAGGTGCGATCACTGATTTTCCTATGAGAAGAAATAGGAAAACCGACACCAATTGAGGGTTATACATAGGAAAGAGAGGTTACCAGATCCGCTAGTTCTTCTATAGGACTAGCCTATGGTACATATATAACGAATAGTATATCTCCATTGTCATTCTCCTCAACAGTTGAGGGTTATACATAGAAAAGAGAGGTACCAGATTGGCTGGTTCTTCTACAGGACTAACCGATTGGGGTTGAGTTGTCAAAAGAGTGAGATTCCAACCATTGGTTTAAGCTCAAGATCATCACATAGAAATGATTATATTGTAGGCACTAATCTGATTCATCAAATTTGATATCAATAGATTCATCTATACACTTACGATGCAAAGCATACATCTAAAAGTTTTTTGGGAAGAGAGAGAGTATCTGACAGAGATGTCTTCATCGAATATAGGATCGAACATTCTCAAAAGATCAAGATCATTGAGAATATAACATGCACATGCTAACTCATGAGGAAAATCAATATTTGGTTCTCTATCATGGAACATGCACTTTCACATAGTGTCTGATTTCTCTTTTTAACAACTACATCGATCTGAACCACATCCGACCACGCCACCTGAAGCACCACGAACCACCATCGATCTAAACCACTATCGACCATGGCGACTACTATCGATATGAATTACCATTAGACACCGCCGACCACCAACGATTTGAACAATCACCGATCTGAACCACGACTGTCATCGCCAGTCTGAACCACGACTTGTCACCGCCAGTCTGAACCACTTTCCATCTGAACCACCGTTTGAACTATCGTGGACCACTATCGATCTGAACCACTCTGA
>NC_037528.1:45692136-45699604 GCF_001531365.2 Cynara cardunculus var. scolymus
TCTGAACCACGACTTGTCACCGCCAGTCTGAACCACTTTCCATCTGAACCACCGTTTGAACTATCGTGGACCACTATCGATCTGAACCACTCTGACCACTGCCATTTGAAATACTATGGACCACCATAGATCTGAACCATCGTGGACCATCACCGATCTAAACCACCGCCGACCACCATTGATTTAGTAACGTCATTTGGCTTATGATTATATTTAGGTTTTGTATTTATATTATTTTGTATATTAAATAATTATCTTATTAAAGTATATTTTTAGATTTAAAAAAATTAAAATTTTAAAAAAAGGGCATTTTGGTCATTTACCAATATTTCATTCCAATTTCAAAGCTAGATTATGTGAACCAAACAAACAAATTCCAATTCCTTAACAAATTTCATTCCAATGTCTGCCAACCAAACAAGTGGTCAAACCTGACAACATTCTATTCCAATTCGTTTAAAGTCAATTTTTTTAATTGATTTCATTTTATCCAAAAACATTTAGCGAACCAAACACCACCTAAGGATTTCAAAATCCCATGTGTAAAGGATTTCAATTAAGTCCTAGAATTTCAAATCCGGACAATCCAACAAACCAGACATGGGATTGGAATGGATTTGAAATGCAAATCCTCCAAAATCCATTCCATTCCTTCAAAACAAATGGGACCTAAGATTTTCTTTCTAAATATTGATTCGGATGCTAATTGTATTATTCTACAAATCCGATAGTTAATTAAGACCAACACAGGGTTTACTGTATTTCACAACTAACTTGTTTTTTATTTATTTTCTTTTACATTTTGTGGTTACAATGATTAATTAGATCTTTAAAATTTTGTTGATTTTCATTAATCATTTGTTCTATGTGTTTCTTGATGAGTTATGTTATGATTTTGTAGGGTTACTGTTCATAATATCACAAGCAGAAAAATGACTTTGATTAAGATATACTGACCATAATTATAACCTTTTTTTTTTATCTGTTAAAATTTGCTTAACTAAATTCATATATTAAAACGTGCTTAACATATATTAAAATGACTTGTACCATTGTCATCATGTTCTGCAGATAGATTTTTAAGTTTTTTCAATGTTTTCACATTTTACTGAATTTGTGAGGTATGAATACCAAGAATTATGTATCTACATTTACTTATTGAACGATGTTGGTTTTTGCTACAGGTTGCCTCCTGATAGTGTACAATCACATAACCAAAAATGTCGATGATTTTCAGGCACGAACTGTGTCTTACTGTATCTGCTACGTCCTCTATTTGTGTATGTTTATATATAGTATATAGTTATCAGATGTTACAACATGCATTCTGATTTTTAAGAAACCAATTATACTCCCCATGATTACTGAATAGTTTGTTGTCCAAACATTTTTGTATGATTTTTAACATAAAAGATCTCTACATGTATCTTAAAGCATTCTCGCTAGAGTGGCACTTCGGAAAAGTTTCCATTTAGATGTAAAAGTTCATCAATGGATGCTTAAGAAGTTAGAAAAATATGTACATCTTTGGTGGTCACTTGAAACTGGTCGGAGATGAAACAAGTGCTACTTTGAATTGTTTTGCTACAACATTTATATAAAAATTTCAGTTGTTAGAGGGTATCTCAGTATAGACTTATGTTTGATGTGTATGGGTCACTAATTAAAGGCAACATCTGGCTTCGGTGCAGCAGCAGCTTCGACTCTTTCAAAGGAAGGATTTTGTGTGGTTCTTGGTATGTTATATTTCTCATGTTCTGCTAGTGTCATCGTGCTCTTGTTTGACATGGCCAGAAAGACACCTCGATATAGAGATGTTGGGTTCAAGAATGTGCTTAATTGTTGTACTCAAGTTCTCCCATTGTAATTGTTTTTGTAATAGTTAGCCTTTGTTAATTTCCTAGTATAAATAGGTTTTAGCTGGTTAATTGTAATTAGTTTAGATTAGTTGTTGTTAATCACTTTGTAAATTCTCTCAAGAAATACAATATTCAACTTTGGTGAAAATCTCTCTACTCATCTCAATTGTTCTTGAAGGATTAATCTGATTGTATATGGTTTTTGGGATTATCAAGAGAGCATGTGAAATATCACATATCTTAACGTTCCTTACTATTTGCTTTCTTTCTCCTTTCAATGCCTACATTGATCTATTTATGAGTCCATGTAGGTATGTCTGAATCAATTATGTTATGTTTTCATACATGTTATTTTAACATCTCATTTGTTTTCTTTCCTTTTTCGTATTCTTTCTTATTGTGTTTCACTGTATGACAAACATTTTATAATATGCCTACTTTTGTTGGAAATGGAAGCATAATAGACTAAGGTGCCATTTACTAAACGCTTATCGAATAAGCACTTATCAAGTCATATTACTTTACCAAATGAATATGACAAGGACTAAGAATCTTAACCGGTAAGAGCGAAGACAATAATCAAGAGTCTTACCCGGTAAGTGAGGGTGATGACTCTTACCATTGTTAGCGCTTACCGGGATAAATTGTTGCATACGATGCGTTTTAGTGAATAAAATCTTATCCAGTAAATAAGCGATAGTGGTGAATTTTACCGGGTAAGTATTTAAGTAAACATCCCTTTAAATGTTCTCTAAGCTATAATAAGGTGTGTAGTTATAGCTGTTATTCGTATGATATTGAAATATGATTTCTCTGCATATGAAAAAATATAGAAAAAAATTGTTGTTTTCTTGTCGGAATTGGTAGCCGTTTTAGATGTGTGACTTCGGTTGTGCAACCCAAGTTCGCTTTGTGGAAGTCCCGTACAAGAAAAGAAATTACGTTACAGTTTGGCGACCTAGGTTGTGCGACGTTAAGTCACTTGGCTAGGTTGCATAGGAGTATTTTGGCTACCATTATAGTGCGGACTAAGGTAGCATATATGTAGGTCGCATTGAGTGATTGACGAGATAAATGGGATTTTAGGGATCATTTAATGTGTGAGATCATTGTAAGACTTCGATTATATCGTTTTTCAATGGTTTGTGTACATTTTGACCTAATTTGGAGGATTGTATGTAGACTTGGATATAAATCCCAACAATAGTGTAAGCATATCTGCTAAAATAATTACAATTAGTAACAATACGGAGAATGTTATATCGTTTTATTTTTTGTAACGTCATAAAAACTAGTTGTATTTTAAAGTTTGTTCTCAATAATGATAGTTTACAATCTTGTAGCTTGAAAAATGTTATCACATTCTAACCAAATTTTATCATTAAACTTAGTGACATCTGAAGTAAATTTAATTTGGACACATTAATTCCATAACTTAATTATATATAAAAAAAATAGTACGGTTTAAGAAAATGGCGTCGAAAAAGTTATTCACATGTAACAACGTGGATAAATCGTTTATTGGTTGTTATATCATCGTTTGTCACATCGGTAATATACCAACAAAAATGGTAAATCAATCAAATAAAGAATCTTACGGATACCACGAGAAGATAAATTAAACTTTGCAAAATCTAAAACATTTATCTTTCTTTTCTCTTAATCTTTTTTGTATCGCGTTTGCTATCATCCGTGTCGTTATAAAAAAAAAAGGTCGAAATTAAGATGATTTATATATGTGTGATAAGGTTAATAAATTCAATCGGATAACAAGTGAGGATATCGGTCGGTGCATCTTTCTATCCACATTACTTTTACCTATGGAAGAAGCTTCAAATTAGAACTAACTGCTCGTGATGGGTATATAAGCTTAGAATTGAATTCTTGTTGTGATCGATGACAAGAAAGACATGCATAGTCCAAGATTCCTTGGTCATCATATATGGAGTGAAAGAGCTCTGGATTTGACCCGTCTATCACTCAGCCTTCGCCATTGGTCTTCTATCATGTGAGAATCGTGATATGTTAAATTCATCACATCTCCAAGAGAATATGTTTGTGTGTGAGGCAGGTTGTGGTGCCACATCCTAGGTTTTCTAACTCCAAAAATCCCTATAAATACCAACACTACTTCCATGCAAACCAATACATCAAGAAACCCCATCAAGAAATTGACCACAATTCCTGTTTTTATATGATGCCTAGGGAGAGGGACCCGTTGGTCGTTGGACGAGTAATAGGAGATGTTCTCGATAACTTTACCAGGTCTATAGACCTTAGTGTATCGTACAACGATAGGGAAGTCAACAATGGATGCGAGCTACGACCCTCTCAGGTTGTTAGCCAACCTAGGGTTGATATTGGAGGTGACGACCTCCGTGCCTTTCACACTTTAGTACGTTTGGTTCCCATTTCATCGTTCGTTCATCCTTCTTTTTCATTTCCATGGCATCGTTTCTCCTAGAATTAAATTCACGATAATTAAAATACTTCTTTTGTTACATTATTACTGTTTTAGGTCATGGTGGATCCCGATGCTCCTAGTCCTAGTGACCCTAACCTTAGGGAATACTTGCATTGGTACGCATACGCTCTTCTCTAATCCTCTCTTTTTTCTAAAAACCTAAAAGGATCGACCTGGTAACGACCTTCCGATCACGAAAGGGTTTCTAGTTTAAAATGTAATACGATACATTACCTTTTCCTAGTCGGTTTTCTTCAACTCGAGTAACTAAAAGTGAAAGAAACTATAACTAGAGTGGCAAAATTGAAAGGAATAAAAAGTATAGGGACATATAAGTTACTTTCATGGCTTTCAATTGGCTACCACATAAACAAAAAAGCAAGCTTCCATATACAAGGTTCTCTCTTCATTCTGCAACTGATCCATCGTCAGCCATCATCTATCTGTCTACTATTATACCTTTTGCTTTCCATCTTTATTTTCATACCACTTGTTGCTTCACAAAACAATTGGCTTGAATCTCGAAAATTCGAAACCAATATATATATATATATACATATATATGTATACAAATATTTGTCAAAAAAACATTCCCCTTTTCTATCTCATATTTTATGTTATTCCTGATTGGTGTACTCTTTTGCTTTTTCTAACACTTTATTCCCTGTAAACCACATAGGTTGGTGACTGATATTCCAGCGACCACAGGGGCACGTTTCGGTGAGTTTTTTTTCTTTATCATTTCACATCCAACTACTGTTCAAATTGTTCGCGATTCAGTTGTTCCGCTAGCCTTTATACGGATCCTTTATCTTTGCGTCTAACCCGACCAAAATGGACCACAAGATGCATAAAAATGCCCTCATTCCAAGTTTTTCTGTTGATTGCTACATACTTGGGTTTGATTCCTTTTTTCTTAAAAACCCGGAAAAAGTGAGCAAAAAGAGGGACATAATTTCGCAAACTTTCACTAAACGTAGACTCGTGTTTTAATTTCTTAGAAATCTTGCTTTCGGAATTCCAAATACAAGATTTCCTTTGCTGATATCAATAATTATGACTCATTGTCAAACGCTTTCATACGGAATGAAAGTCGAATTTTGAGGCTTGTCCATGTAAAGTGAAAACTATAGGCAATATATACACTCGACAGGATAGGAATGGCATAAAGCACTCACTCTTCTATAAGTCATCCAAGAATCTTTTCTACCCAACCAAAAGGAAAAGATATATCCAACCCAAAAACAAATCAATTCACTTAATTATAACATATACATCCCACTTAACCAATATGCTGTCTTAATTTGAGTCACGTCAACTCTGTCTTTTTTAAGCTAAAGCAGATATATGAACTCTTATTCTCATCAAAAGTGTCACGAGAGCATGTTCATAATGTCCTCATATAAAGTTTCCTGCTCTATTTCAGTTGGGTTCTAATCATTTCTAGACCGAAAACCCTAAATTTTGCATAGTTTATATGTAGGAAACAAGGGTTTTGCGTGAAATTTCTTACCCATAATATTACCGACTGATTACATATAATTAAGCAACTTAATTCATGTATTTTCATATATAGCTAGTTAGCATCTAATTCGATTTCTTATAAACTGAGTGTAGGTCAAGAAGTTGTGTGCTACGAGAGTCCAAGGCCATCAATGGGAATTCATCGTATGGTTTTCGTGTTGTTCCGACAGTTGGGGCGGCAAACCGTCTACGCCCCTGGATGGCGCCAGAACTTCAACACGAAAGACTTTGCGGAAGCCTACAACCTTGGTTCTCCGGTGGCTGCCGTCTATTTCAATTGCCAGCGAGAAAGTGGCTTCGGTGGACGACGGAGATAAGACAAAGGCATGTCCACAGCATGCAACTACTCTTTAACGCTGTTGATGGCATGCACATCATACTATATTTACCCTTTCTTATATCTTTTATATATATATATATATATATATATATATATATAAATGTAACTTATATATATAGAAGAATAGTTATTAAGGAATAAGAATACTACGAGCGAGGTATGATGGAGTTGTAAGACGTAGTTTGGAATAGAAACAAAAGGAAAAATATAATAAAATGGAATGAAATAAACATATATCATTAATTAGTAGCAATCTCCCCTTCGTTATTGTTTGATGATATGTGTAGACTTGGCATCATTGAGACCAGACCACCTTTTTACACTTGAAACTTCACAGCAAAATGCTGTGATTTACAGTGTTTTTGCTGTGAAGGTTCGACTTTTTTTTAACCTTCACAGTGTTTTTGCTGTGAAGTTTCAAGTGTAAAAATATGGTCTCGTAAAAACAGGCTCGTCTCACGTGAACCCAACCCGATATGTGTATATACTTCTTTTATGTTCTATCAATATATACCATAATATATATTTTCAGCTCTATCTAAGATAAGTAGAAGACATTTCGTTGTATTAGAAACTTGCAATGTACTCCTCCCATTGTATCCCGAAATCATCAGGAAGCGTACGTAACGTTTGAATAATTAATCGTATCCCGTTGATAACACATATGATCGGAAGATCTAAATAATTATCCTCTTAATTGAAGTTTAGCATATTTTAAACACACATGATCTACCTCTAAAATTCAAAAATTAATAGATTATGTCAAGTGTCAATTCAAAGAAAATTTAAGAATACATAATATTTGCTCTATCATAATTAACTATCGTTATAAAAACTATTACTTGAATAATGATCTAACTTTTTAAAATGAAGTGATTTGGATGTAATAATTTGAGTATAGTTTAGAATATAGAAAACTTTTAAATTATTCGACATATATGTATATATACACTACTAAAAAATGGGGTTTTTCCGACGGCAAAATCCGTCGGAAAAACAACTTTCCGACGGATTTCCGACGGATTTAGCCGTTGGGAAAACCCCCGCCGCTAAATGCCTTTTCCGACGGAATTTCCGACGAATTTGTATTTTCCGACGGATATGTCCGTCGGAAATCCGTCGGAAATTTTTTTCATATATTAGTAATGTCCGGGTTAATTAGAAGTAATCTAAAACAGGATTTAGATTTTCCGACGGATTTCCGACGGAAATTCCGTCGGTAATTATATTTTAATTTTTTCTAACTTATAATATGAAAATATTTTTATTTTTATTTTTATT
>NC_037528.1:45700944-45702686 GCF_001531365.2 Cynara cardunculus var. scolymus
AACATTCTAACTTAAACAATCCTAATGTTTGCCCAACAAATGACAACCCAAACTAGATAGAAATATATATCACATACAATAACATTTTAACTTAAATAATCCTAACGTTTCCAACATACGACAACTCAATATAGAGTTTGAAGTTATATATAGGTATTGTAAACTTACCGCAACCCGACTACACCTCGAAGTCACGTACTCCCCTCGTGACCCCTTTTGGTTCAATCCATCATGATCCTACAACACCTATGTATGTGGGGGACTAAGTCCCAACAATATGGATACCGTATTCTTGATACAACTACACATTCCACCTAAAAAAGACAATAGAAGATTAAAACAGTTGGTGTTATAGTGGTGACATCGGGGATTTTCTCGACTATTCTCCATGCAAGGACTTATGAGATTACTTAGTATTTATTGTGACCATGATTCTGTGATTTACTACAAAGTGGCTAAAAGGCCCTAATTGGTACCAACAAAATAAACTCGAAGCATACATTTCAGCATGGAACAATGATTGCACAAAAACAACAAACAGTGTATTTCAGTTATGGACTAACTCAAACAACAAACAGTGTATTTCAGTGTATTTCAGCAACAAACAGTGTATTTCAGCAAACAATGTGAAAACTATTAGAAGCAATAACACCTCAGATTTGTCAATTCCCAAGCTAAAGATGTGTTTGAATCTTGAGATATCTCACCAAACGTCATATCCATATACACATTTGTAGGTGGTGTTGTGTAAAGGAAACACCAACAGAGAGTGGAACATGGATTATTTTAAAATTGAAAYACCAACARAGAGTGGAATCATGGATTATTTTAATATCCATATACAACACCTAGAAGTTAAATAAATATTAAAAAGAAACATAAAAATTAAAAACCATGAATAGAGAATCTTTACTCTTGTTCCCATGAACAGAGAGTGGTGTCCAAAGAGGAACAGATAGTGAATCTAACACAAAACCTAGGTTTCACAATTAGTTCCACAAAGAACCGCCTAATTTTCAAAACTGGAATCAAACAAAACAGCTCCATAAACACGAATCAGTTTCCCATGATATCTAAAAACCTAACATTTCATTAAGGGACCATCGAATTAATGCCAAAAAATTGAAAAGAAAAAAAAGGAGAAGATATACCACTGGTGTCCTCTGTAACAGCGTGAATCGAGAGGGAGGCGAGAGGGAGTGACAACCGTGAGTCGAGAGGAAGAACAGCCGGTGAGTCTGAGTGACAGCGTGAGGCGAGAGGGAGGCGAGAGGGAGGCGGAGGGAGGGAGGCGAGAGGGAGGCGTCGAGAGGGAGGCGAGAGGGAGGGAAGAAGAGCTGGTAAACCTAAATTCTATAATACAATTTGGGGAATTTCAAACTTTTCAAAAAAAAATTTATAAATATATATATATATATATATATATCTTTGTTACGGAAAAAAAACATTTTTTAAAATTTCCGACGGAATTTAATTTTTTTTTAAATAAAATTAAATTCCGTCGGAAATCCGTCGGAAATTTTAAAAAATGTTTTTTTATTTTTAAAATAAAATAATGAAATCTGTCAGAAATCTGTCGAAACATTTTTTAAATATACAAAATATTTTTATAAGATTTTCAAAAGATCTTTATATTTAAAATAACCGAATAAGGCCCAACAGTATCGGTTAATGTCCAGTTGAACCGAATAAGGCCCAACAGAATCGGTTAATGTCCAGTTGAACCGAATAAGGCCCAACAG
>NC_037528.1:45704589-45706424 GCF_001531365.2 Cynara cardunculus var. scolymus
CCGTTTTAAATAATTTTAATTTTTTTTCCGATAAATTCAGTGGGGGATTTGTGGGGGATCTTTGGCGGATATGGATAAAAGTTGATTTTTTTTGACTTTTTTGGTATCCGTCGGAAATCCGTCGGTAATATTTCCGACGGAATTTCCGCCAGAAAAATCCGTCGGTGATGCCCTTTTTTTTAGTAGTGATATATGGTTTAATTTTTAGTTGTTTATAGTTATTCTCAACCGGCAATCATCAAAGTGAAGAATCGATATGTATTGTTAAAATGGTCACGATATGTATTGTGTTACCCGTGATTGTCGCTCACAATCGTAAACGACACCGTACCAACGTGCACAAAGCTTTTTTCACAGGGATTTGGAGGAAACCTTTGAGATGCATCAGGTTATCGGACAAATCCTTGAGGTTTAGTTTGTTGCTTACATGTACTTTTAGATGGTTTGAAGCAGACTCCTCGATGTTGGTTTCTGCTATGGCTTTCTTTAACCTTATGCAATGTTTAGTTACATATTTCGGTATTTTGATTTATTTTCTCATTTAATAACCCATAATCAGATCTTAGTATGTTGATGTTGATGATTTTATCATCTCCAGGAATGATTCTAGCACCATCCAAGACCTTAAGAACTATTTGAGTATGTGTTTCTATATAAAAGATATTACTCGATAAAAATTTACTCGTCTCAAAGTTACCCCACAATTTCACCTTCTCGATTCATCATCTCTCCCTATATACATACTAGTGTTTTGTTCGATGATCTGCTAAAGTACCGTTGGTTAGTGGGACGAGGCATCTATCTTGTTACTATGTACACGACCAAGTTTCATCAACATGGTGGATATCTAGGGACGGACCCACTATGGTGCATACGTGTCACCTCTTCAAACCTCTCTTGTTATAATGTAAAACATTTGTTAGGGGCAACCATATGTTATATTTGGAAGTACGATAATACAAGTTTATTGTAATATTCGGTTTACTTATTTTGTTTTAAGAGTTGGAAAAGGTATTTATATATGTATATATATATATATATACATAGTTATGTGTGTGTATATATATAAGTGGGTGTGTGTGAGTATGGATGATTTTTGGGAAAAGGCGGCTATGCACTTGCTATAAATAGTATGAAAGGTATAAGACTCGTGAAGATCATAAACAGAAAGAAATCTAGAAGTCATTTTCAAAAGCAAAGGTGAGTGTAATGGCTTTCTATTCTGTGTATTAATCATATGTACATGATTCAATTGCTTTTAAATTATGCTTGATATGAATTGAATAACCCGTTGACCAGATTTATTCTAAACCGGATAAGTGTTGTCCGGATTTATCCTAAACCGGATAAGCGTTGTCCGGATTACATCCTAAACGGATAAGCGTTGACCGGATTACATTCAAAACCGGATGAAGCGTCGACCGGATTACATCCAAAACCGGATGAAGCGTTGACTGGTTTCATCCTAAACCGGATAAGTGTTGACCGGACTACATCCTAAACTGGATAAGTCTTGACCGGTTTACATCCTAAACCGGATGGGTGTTGACCGGATTACATCCTAAACCGGATGGGTGTTGACCGGATTATATCTCCGGTTGTTGTTCGGATTACATCTCCGGCTGTTGATTGGATTACTATTGATCGGATTACAACACCGGTTATGTTGACCAGATTACTAGTAGGTATTGACCGGGTTTCAACATATTCAATTATATTATAGTACTAGAAGCGTACTCGAGCAATGCAGCGAGATACATCGTGATTTTAATATTTCATTTTATTTTTTATCTCAGTCGATGTTATAATATGACTTTATGTGATTTTGAGAAAGC
>NC_037528.1:45709449-45714750 GCF_001531365.2 Cynara cardunculus var. scolymus
AATATAACATTTTATAAATATAATAATTAAGTATTCTGTTAGAACTCAATGATTATCCTAATTATATTTTAGATTTTTTATATTTAAAATGAGATGTGTATCCTGTATTTGATTGTGTTTATCTGCAGTTAGTTACACGAATTCAGATATGGGATGAATTCGAATAGGGATGAATTCGGATAGGGATGAATTCGAAGAGGGATGAACGGGTTTAAGAGTTTTTAAGAGTTTTAAGAGTTTTTAAGAGTTTTAGCCAAATACTTTATAAGATAGTATAGATTTGTATTTTATTGGGGAAAGGAAATGGCGGTGTAACCGCGAGAGAGGAATTGGCGGTGTAACCGCGAGAGAGGAAATGGCGGTATAACCGTGAGAGAGGAATTGGCAGTGTAACAGCGAGAGAAGGACTGGCAATGTAAACACAATAGATAATTAATGAAATGATATATATAAATGTCCAGGTTTGTTATACTCTTGGATTTTAAGATATATATTGATGATATGAGAAAGATTCACTCACTAGACCTATTGGTCTAACGCTCAATCATTGCACTAATATGTTTTGGAGGTCAGCCATCATCACAAGACAAAGGCAAAGGGAAATTATAATAAAGTGATAGTTGGATATTTGTGTTGTAATAGACAAAGTTTTTGTTAACCCATATTTTCTCATATTTTGTAAACAATATAATGTTTGGGTTATACTTAAAGGGTTATCTGAGTTATGATTGATTGTTGTGAATTATACGTTGGTCCAAAAATGTGGGTTGTTACATTTATCTTGGTAGAGTTGGTTTGCACCGTCTTTTCTCTCTTTTCAAGTGTTGGTTAGAATCCAATTTGTATCATTTTCTTAGTTTTTATCTTTTAATTTTAAATTTATTATATTTCTGAAATTTTTTGTTACCAAAGACTCGAATATTGTGTTGGATTTTGATAAATTTCGAAAACCAAAACATTAACAGAGGAAGCAAACAAAATCGAAAAATACAACCTTCTAGAGATCTGGTTACAATCCGATACAAGTAACAAAACAAACATAGACAGTGATTAGAAATACCTTTTAGATCGAAGTGAAAAACCTAATAGCAGGATCTTCTCTATCATGTTCACACCCCAAAGCTTCTATAACTTGTAAACATAGAGGGTGATTAGAAATACTATTTAGATGGAAGTGAAGAACCCAAGAAGAACCCAATAGCAGGATCATCTTTATCGTGTTCACACCCCAAAGCTTCTATCACTTGTAAACAGCAAGAAATCACCTTTCTCTTCCCGTGCAATCCCAAAAGCACCACACTTTATATTGATAATATGTGTGTCCTTGTAGTTTTCAGCCACACCCTTAAGGAGAGGGTATGGACCTTGTTTTCTAGAAGAGATGAGAGGAAAAGCTCAAAAGTGAAATTAAGTTTACGGTTTAGGGATAAGAATCCAACTAAAACCTAACCATATTAGATCAAGGTCCACTCTTAATTAAGCCCAAATAGGTTTAGACTCATAATCAATTAGTCCCTCTAATAATTAATTTTTTCGTATTAATACCGTAGTTCTTATCAGTGTACCACTTGTCAAAAATGATAGTAAAAATAGATGTATTCTTATACAAGCTTTATACTGACTTTTTTTGCAACAAACGTTGCTAGGTTAACAAATTATGACACCAAAACATAATTTCATAGCTTGGAATCTGATTGATGTCTTACAAATCAGTGTGATTTAGATTAGAGTATAAATGCCAAACATCTTTCCTTTTCCTGACCTTTTGGTTTATCTTCCTCAATTTCGGGGCTGATTGTTTACCTCTTAATGATACCATTAAGACTTAAAGGTCTGATTCGGTTAGACATTTTCTTGTTTGGCTAGGTTTTTAAAAAGGTCTTAATGAAAACTTTACATCTGATTCGCTCATTCACCCGCTAGCCCTCCATACGATTCAGATGTCATATTTTTCCAGGTTTGCCCTCCCTTTTTCTCTAATCGTCGTTCTATTCTTCTTCATTAGTCCATATGACGCTTCTTCTTCTTCTTCATCTGTAGGAATCGCCAGCAACCCTCGTCGTTCTCTTCTTCTTCATTAGTCACCAGTCTCGCTCGGTCACCAATCGATCACAGGTAAGACCTCTCCATACATTGTTGCTTGTGGGTATAAACCCTTCTTATGTGGTTAACAAACAGCCCCTATTTTGATCTCTGTGGTTTTCAAGATTGTGAACCTTGTGAGTACGGCATTTATGGTTCTTGTGGTTAACAAACAGCCCCTATTTTAAATCTCTGTGTTTTAAGTCATCAACAGATTTTTGGCCACTGTGTTTAACATACAAACAAGGACAATGGGGAATGTGTTTTCGATCCCTGTGATGTACACCAGAGCCTACGGTTTGATTATGAACCTTGTGACTGTCATTAGGGCATCAATGGTTAACTTATGTAACTGTCATCAGCAGATATTTGGTCCCTGTTTTTTACATTCAAACAATAGCCAAAAGACTCCACTCTCACAAGCAAATTTTTAGTCCCTGTAGCTGTGCTAAAACCTATGTTTGAGGACATTTGTGGTTCTTAAAAAGCATAAAAGAAGCATATTTTTGGTCCCTATGATTCATTCTCAAACAGTAGCCTAAAGGCTCATTTGTAAACCATATTCTCCTAAATCAATCAATGAGAAGCTGTTTTTAAAACAACTTTTGGTCCATGTGTTCTTCAACAACAAAAACAGGATCAATTTTTGTTTCATCAACCAATAACCTGAAGTTGGTTCCCTGTGTTCTTAAGTTAAAAGTCAAAATGAAAAATGTTTTTGGTTCTGTATGCTTCAAAGAAACAGCAAACAGAAAGCACACAATGGAACATGGGTTTGCTCCATGTACTCTTCATAGAAACCAGCAAACAAAAGCAAGGGGTTTTACCGGGTTTTGACCGGGGTTTTACTGGGGATTGTTAGAGATTGACCAGGGACGGGATAATAATCTCCATACCCGTCGGGGACCAGGGCCGGGGGACGTACAAACCGGGGCCGGGGATTACAAAACCCGCCCCATCCCCGAGAGGCATGCTTGGTTTTACTTTGTCAATCTCTAGACCCATCTAGTTAAAGCTCTATCAATGCTATATTATGCTTAAGCATGATCTTCAAGTAACAACCCTTCCATTCGAACCATATATGATCACCATATGCTTATATCCCTAATAGCATAGACTTTAGACTACATGGCCTGTAAGTGAGCTTGAAGGATTGGTTGCTAGAATAAGATCAAATATTTTTTTTTGGAATTTACCAAGTGAACTTGCTGCCACTAATTGGTCTCATTAGGATGTAGAAAACTTGCATACTTGGAGCTTTGGGAAGTGGTAGAATAGTTGCAGTTATGTTGGAAGGGTTTGGAATTTAGTTCATATTAATTAATATTTGGAACTATACAGCCATGGAAATGAATGATAGCATAGCATGACATGCTTCAATAGAAGCTTATCATAGATCTCCATGTCTAGTAGTAGTTGTAATATTGAAGATGTACGTTTTCTGGTTTATACATACGTATGCACATGTGTATATAGAACAAATTACTTGTATTGCATATGTGTATACCATACAAATGAATTGTTATTGGAGTGTATACCTTTTAGGCATATTATAAGATATCTTTTATATGTGGTCCTTTGTTAGGATTTCAGTCTTGATTTGTTATATGTCATCATTTGTAAGGTATGGACATTTTCAATGAGAGTTCACAACCAAAGAGACGTAGAATAAATTGGAAAAAAGAGAGTGTGGTGCGAACATTTCTTGAAGCATGTATACAAGAGGTCGTTGTACATGGACGAGAAGGCACCAATCTTAAGCCGCGTTCATGGAAGAATGTTGCGGAGACGCTTAAAAACAAACATAACTTTGTCGTAGAACAAAAACAAATGAAAAACCATTATGATTATTTGAAAGTCAAATACAATGCATGGACGAGGCTGAAAAACAAAACAGGAAACGTGTATGACCCAACAACCAACACGTTTAATCTAACTGATGAAGAATGGCAGATAGAAATTGAGGTATTTTCATAATTTTATAATTTTATAATTCTATATTCTTTTTTTTATTTGGTATCTTTATAATTTATTTATATATATTTCTAAAACAGAGAAGCAAATATGTAGAACCAATCAGGAGTACATGACTGCTTTTCCCCGATCTTTGTATTCAACTATTTGATGGAGTTCAAGTAACGGGAATTGAAAGTCATGGGCCACATTCTAGTATTCTTGACATTTCCGACCCACTTTCTGATCACTCGAGTGAAGATGTTGAGGTAGTTCCTAATACTCAACAAATCCCGACCCTAACTTTAGGACAATAGTGTGATTCTCGTCCAAGTACACAAGCAAGTAAAAAGCGAAAAGGTAAACAATCAAGTAACACACAAGTTGAAGAAGATATCTCTAAGGTTTGGAAAGCAATTATGGAAAAATATACGAACGATGTGCCTCCTTGCATGGAAAAGTTGGATGAACTTGGATGGGGAACAGATCACCCACTGTACCATGTAGCTACTTTTATCTTCAGTGAGAGTGCCGATTATAGGAAAGTATGGTTGTGTTTAAAGCCGGAAGGTTGTGAGGGTTGGGTTAGAATGATAGGACAAAAGTACGGGATCGTGAAGTCGGAACATATTATGCTTTTGAACATATTGTCTTTTGATATGATTCTACCTTTTGAATGATGTTTTGCTTTTGAACACATGACTTTTGTATGACATAACTATTGAACATGTCTTTTGATATGATGCTATCTTTTGAATGAAGATTTATCTTTGAGCATGCAAATTAAGCTTTCAGTCATGTTTTGTAATTATTTTTATTTGCAAGGTTCTCTATGGATGTTGAGGAAGAATTGTTGCTTTTGTTACTTTTTTGGTTGTATTTGAAACGAAAAGCTACATCAAGAATCAAAAGGATAAGAGATAACACTTCATTGTTGTCCGGCCATGTGTATACTCTAGAACTATTGAATGGCTCAAATACACAATGTCTTGAGTTGATGCGCCTTTCTCGTGATGCTTATATACTACTATGCAACCATTTTAAACAAAAGAATTGGTTGCAAAATAGTATAAATGCAATTGTTGAGGAGAAGATGGCAATTTTTTTAACAATTATAGGTCACAATGAACGCTATAGAATGATTAAAAGAAGATTTCAACACTCAACAGAAACTATCCATAGATATTTCCGTCAAGTACTACGAGCAATGATGGAATTTGCTAGAGAAGTTGTAGGACCAATGCCCAATGAAGAAACCTCCAACAT
>NC_037528.1:45715210-45726166 GCF_001531365.2 Cynara cardunculus var. scolymus
CAACACGCGTGGATTTTTGACTCCATATCGCAATACAAGATATTGGCTAGCTGATTTTCGACGTCGACGTGCCTTGACCAAAGAAGAAAGATTCAATCATGCCCATGCACAACTCAGAAATGTTATCGAACGTGCTTTTGGTGTATTGAAAGCAAGATTCCCAATTTTGAAGCAAATGGCCCCTTATCTTTTTCGCATACAAAGAAACATTGTAATTGCTTGTTTCATGATCCACAACCTTATAAGAAGATGCAACATGCAAGATCAATTATTCATGGATTACGACAATAATCCCATGGGCATTACTGAAGCACAAGAATAAATTGATGGAGGCGAGGAAGAAGAGATAAATGCAACACCTTGGGGTCCCCAAGACAGTGAGTACATGACTAATTTGCATAATGAGATTGCAAATCAACTGGTGTTAAATGCTTCAAATTAGATGTTGTAATCAAAATATTGGGTTTGAAGTTGTGTTTCATGTGATGTTTTGTTATGCCAAAACTTGAACAAACATTGTCATACTTGTTTGGATTGATATAATATTATGTATTGGCTTGGACCATTAATTATTTTCTATTTTTCATTTAGAAATTTCCTTTAGAACTGTTGTCAAACGTTAATTTTCATTAAACACAAGACTGGGGGTAAAATGGTAATTTTATGTCATTCAGACTGTTCATTCAAAACAGTTTCCAAACAACCTTTTTCTATCTGACACTAAAATCATACAGAGTCTCTTAATCATCCTGACCACTTAATCATCCTACACTAAACCATTCAGCAACCGTCAAGCAGCCCATTCCTCTACAATGAAAGAAGCAACACATGGCTTCCCTTTCTTCTCATGAGGCTAAATATTGGTTTATGGATAATACTACTTTGAAAATCATTTGGTCCAAATCGTTGTTTTCTAGTCTTAGAGTATCTCAAGCCAAACATATTCGATCACTAAAATTGTGGGGTATTGTTGGGTATTCAGTTATTTGACGGTTACTTGGCAGTTATTTGGTAGTTATTTGACGGTTATTTGACGGTTACTTGGCGGTTATTTGGCAGTTACTTGGCGGTTACTGGTTACCTACACCTATAAATACCCCTTCTTGACTTGGTTTTTGACAGAACACACAACACTTTCTTGGGTTCTTTTTGTCTCTCTCGATTTCTATATTCAAGATGGAAGCATATGTTTGATTCGTCAGGTTCGGGTTTGCAACTACGAACGGATTGTTGAATCCTCTAATCAGACGTCCTAATCACCGATACGTGGGACGAATTTATGTCTAAGGACACTGCATAACGTAGGCCTCAATATTATTCATGTTCTTCATCGAAATCGTTGCGACAATCAAGTTAGAATTGTGTTTCTTTTCTATTTTGATTTCTGCACATGTATACATAATATATACATACACACGATTTCATATATGTATGTGTATTTATATTATTATTTTTCTATCAATAATTTCGGTGCAATTCTTCATATTTGAATTATTGGATTACTGATTTCTATTATACGAATCTAAGGTTTAACAATCTTAGACAAAAATTCTCGTGATGGATCAATCTTCCATGTTGAAAACTCATGTCGAGAAGCCCGAAAAATTCAAAGGGTCGGACTTCCAGAGATGGCAACAAAAGATGTTGTTCTATCTCACGACGCTTCACGTCTTTACTGACGAATCACCAATAACACCGGTTGGAGAAGGACAAAATCCACCCACCCGCACATAAATGTCGTCATATCAAAGGGCTCTTGATGCTTGGAAAAGCAATGAATATAATTATCGTAATTATATTCTTAATGCCCTAGACGACTGTTTGTATGACATCTATTCCACTTTCTCTATTGCAAGAGAAAATTGGGAATCCTTGGAAAGCAAGTACAAAACCGAAGCGGCTTGCTCTAAACGATTGGTGGTGGGAAAATTCTTAAACTTCAAGATGATCGATTCAAGGTCCGTGGTGAAACAAGTAAAGGAACTTCAGATTCTCGTCCATGAGTTGGAAGTCGAAGGTATGGGTATTAACTCAAACTTCCTCGTTGGTTCTATCATTGACAAATTACCTCCCACTTGGAAAAATTTTAAGTTGTATCTTAAACATTTGACCGAGGACATGACATTTGAGCAATTGATACTCAAACTTGGTGTGGAGGAGGACAACCGGATGACTGATCGGGCCGACGCAAACTCCTTGGAACCGAGTGCAAACATGGTTGCCGGAAGCTCTTCTAAAGGCAGATTTCAAAAGGGAAGAGGCAAGCCATGGAATGGTGGAAAGCATAATGCACATGCTGGAAATCCACTATCAACTCACAAAAGGACGTTCAAGAAACGTACCTTGAGTTGTTGGGTGTGCGGAAAACTGGGACATCGGGCCAAAGATTGCTGCCACCAAAGAGACCATGGAGGAGGCGCCGGTGGAGGAGGTGCCAGTGGAAACAACAATCAAGCAAATGTGGCCAATTCTCCAAATGAATTTGTTGGAGTGATTGAAACTCTCCTTGCCACAAATGTTATTGATTGGTGGATTGACACCGGTGCCACAAGGCACATATGCAATTCTAAGAGCAAGTTCTCATCCTATCAAAAGGTCGATGATGAAGAGCCAATGTACATGGGCAATGCCACAACTGCGAAGATTGAAGGAAGTGGAAAGGTGAACCTGAAGCTAACTTCGGGGAATGATTTTGTACTGACAAATGTGCTACATATTCCTGCGATCACCAAGAACCTGATTTCTGGACCTACCCTTAGCAATAAAGGATTCAAGATGGTGTTTGAATCCGACAAATTTATGATTATTAAGGGAGGTATGTATGTAGGAAAAGGCTACCTCCATGAGGGGCTCTTCAAACTTTCTGTTGTAATTATGAACAACTCTGATGTAAATATGATTGAAATGAATAAAACCGATGCAGGCCCTAGCACTGCTTCTATATACATGATCAACTCATCTTATGGCATTCTAGACTTGGGCATGTAAATTACCGATCCTTACAAAGGATGATGAAACTTGGTATGTTGCCCAAGTGTACAATGGATAACAAAACCAAGTGTGAAGTTTGTATTGAAGCAAAATACACAAGCCATCCACATAAATCCGTAAATAAATCCAATGAAGTCCTTGGATTGATTCATAGTGATCTATGTGACTATAAATCAACACCCATACGTGGAGGAAACAACTATTATGTAACTTTTATAGATAACTGCAGCAAATTTTGTTATGTATACTTAATACATACAAAAGATGAAGCTTTAAACATGTTTAAAACATATAAAGTTGAAGTTGAAAACCAACTTGACAAACGACTCAAAATTCTAAGGCCCGATAGAGGTGGAGAATACGAATCCAAGGACTTTGCATAATTTTGTTCTGTTCATGGCATTATCCATCAAACTACGGCTCCCTACACTCCACAACAAAATGGAGTGGCCGAAAGAAAGAATAGAACATTGAAGAATATGATAAACTCAATGTTAATTACTTCAGGAGCACCACATAGTTTATGGGGTGAAGCATGCCTCGCTGCCAATTCGATACTAAATAGAATTCCTCACAAGAAAAGTGATAAATCACCGTATTAGTTATGGAAAGGTAAAATTCCTTCCTATAAAAGGATGAAAGTGTGGGGTTGCCTTGCAAAGGTCCAAGTACCTTTACCAAAAAGGACAAAGCTTGGGCCAAAGACCATTGATTGTATATATCTTGGTCCTGCAAGCAATAGTGCAGCTTATAGATTTTTAGTCTATAAGTCATACATAAAGGATGTTCACAATAACACAATATTAGAATCTACTGAAGCAGAATTCTTTGAACATATATTTTCTTATAAGGATAAAGAGAAAGGAATCACTAGTCCAAGGAAACGACAATGTGAAGAAGTTGACACCAACAAGACCGTTCAAACAAATGAAGAGACAACTTCTAAGGCTCAAGAAGAAGAGATATAGCCTAGAAGAAGCAAACGGGGAAAGATTGCCAAAGATTTTGGTCCCGACTTTATGACCTTTGTGGTTAACGAAGAACCCCAAACCTATAACGATGCTATGGAATCTTCAGAAGCACCTTATTGGAAGGAGGCCATTCAAAGTGAGGTTGATTCAATTGTCCAAAACAATACTTGGAAATTGGTGGATTTACCTCCAGGTCATAAAGTGATTGACCATAAATGGATCTTCAAACGGAAAATGAGACCCGATGGTACTATAGAGAAGTACAAGGCTCGACTAGTAGCCAAAGGGTTTAGACAAAAGGAAGGTCAAGATTTCTTCGACACCTACTCACCCGTGACTAGAATCACGTCTATTAGGACGTTAATGGCGATAGCCTCTATTCACAACCTTCAAATTCATCAAATGGATGTGAAAACGGCTTTCTTAAACGGTGAGTTAGATGAAGAAATATATATGCATCAACCGAAAGGTTTCATTGTTAAAGGCCAAGAAAACAAAGTCTGTAAACTCATTAAGTCCCTTTATGGACTTAAACAAGCCCTAAAACAATGGCACGAAAAGTTTGACAATACACTATTGTCAAATGGCTTTGACATAAATGAATGTGATAAGTGTGTCTATGTGAAACAATGCAAGAATGCATGTGTTATAATGTGCCTATATGTAGACGATATGCTAATCATGGGGACAAACTTAGATGTGATCAATCAAACCAAATGGATGTTGCACTCCTCATTTGATATGAAAGATATGGGAGTAGCAGACATGATCCTTGGTATAAAGATCCAAAGGGATTCAAATGGTTACATACTTACTCAATCACATTATATTGAGAACGTATTGAGGAAATTTGGTCACTATGATGATAGACCGGTAGTAACTTCTTTCGATCCCTCTAGCCAACTAAAGAAGAATCAAGGAGATAGTGTATCTCAACTGGAATACACTCAAGTCCTTGGGAGCCTGATGTACATAATGAATTGTACAAGACCGGATTTGGCATACAGCATGAGCAGATTAAGTTGATACTCACACAACCGGAGTAAAGATCATTGGTATGCATTAATAAGGGTGTTTCATTATCTAAAATACACAATGACTTTTGGGTTACATTATACGAAGTACCCTCCCGTATTAGAAGGGTATTGTGATGCGAATTGGATTTCCAATCATTCTGAAAGCAAATCCATAAGTGGCTATGTATTTACACTTGGTAGGGCAGCCATATCTTGGAAATCTTCAAAGCAAACCGTTAACACACGGTCTACCATGGAAGCAGAATTCGTATGAATTGGATTTCCAATCATTCTGAAAGCAAATCCACAAGTGGCTATGTATTTACACTTGGTAGGGCAGCCTTATCTTGGAAATCTTCAAAGCAAACCGTTAACACACGGTCTACCATGGAAGCAGAATTCGTATAAGATAACAATTACAACCCAAGAAGTAATAGCCTTGGATAAAGCTGCTGAAGAAGCAGACTGGCTTAAGAGCTTCCTAGAAGCAATTCCCTTCTGGCCAAAACCTGTCACTGCCGTATGTATACATTGTGATAGTATGGTTGCGCTCACAAGAGCAAAAAGTCAAATTTATAACGGCAAATCTAGACACATTAGACGTCGCCACAAGACGATTAGAGACTTGCTTAAGAATGGAATCATATCCATCGACTACGTAAAGTCAAAGGAAAATATCGCAGATCCTTTGACAAAGGCCTAAGTAGAGAGCAAGTTTCTTATACATCGAGGGGGATGGGCTTATAGCCAATCCAATGAGTTATTACTCAACAAAAACCTAACCTAGCAACATTGGAGATCCCATGGTCTAGGTTCAATAGGAAAACAAGTTGAAGAAAACTCAAGAGTTTCAATACACAGGTATGTCTATTCCTATGATGTTCTTTTCGTGTATTTTTCGTTGATGATTTTAGGGTTGAATATATATTCTTAATAATGTTGATAGCTTTCTAGTAGAATACAACAGAATATTCTTGATCAGCATTACCTATATGAGATTGATGTGGGGTAGCATCTTTGAGGACGGAGATGGCTACGTCTTCTAAAAGTCTCATGAAGAAGGATTTGTTCACGACCGAAATGAACACAATGGTAAGAATCAAACTATGCCTTAACATGATGTGTGTGACATTCATCGTCAAGACTTACAACATGGCTAGTTCAATACATTAACGTCACTACCTACAAAGTAGGTCCGGAGAATATTCACAACGAATGGTTCAAGAGTCTCGATAAATTTCAATTTCAGTTCATTCTTAGCAAATTGGAGATCTTTTACTTGCATACTACAACTTTTGGTATATGTTTCTTTTTCACAAATATTTATTTCATTTTTCCATTCCAACCGCCTACGATTTGTTGTCACTTTCAAGGGTCGACCCATTTTCAGTAGAGATGGTAATGCCTTCTATGATTTTTGTAACACCCCAAACATCCACATTTGCATATAACATGTACTTCATATAAAAGAAATACAATTTACACCACAAAGGTCTCACTAGTACAAGAAACCTATATTCATAATTTACAACTCAAAAATTCTCAAAAGAATGTTCTTGAACAGTCACATATATAACAACATGTATCTTCAAAATACATCAATCAATAGGTTGATCTTCAAAAAAACAACAAATAAGCACATTTGGAAAATAATTACATTTTCCCTTTTCCGTTACTATCCTTGGACCTAGTCGAACCTGCAATGCATATTTTAAAACACAAGATGAGGGTTAGACCAGGAGGTCTAGTGAGATAACCCTTGTTTTGCAATTATAGGGTGAAAATCACCAAAACCTGTTAAAATCATTATTGCAAATATACATAAATATATTTCAACAAAAGTTTCAAATCTTTTTGCTACCCAAAGTATGAAAACAAACAGATACTCTGCATGCGCTCCTTAGAATCCTCAATACTTTACTAAGCACAAACCCCGAAACTCCTCGGGATCTTAAGGACCATAGCTATTTTATACCAAAGTCCTTCTTGTTAACTAGAGCTTCTGCTCTTACCAACTAGAGCCTCTTGACTCACATTCCAGAAATAGACAAGACTTAAATCATCCAGAGGACCTCTACACGACCAAAGCCTCTGATTAGTCTAGACCAAAATTAAAATAATAATAATGGTATAACCAGAACTCCTCTGGTTCTTTGCTACATTTGTAAAGGATATAGAAATAGGTTAAACTTATAA
Organism: Cynara cardunculus var. scolymus; assembly: GCF_001531365.2. NCBI lineage: Eukaryota > Viridiplantae > Streptophyta > Magnoliopsida > Asterales > Asteraceae > Cynara > Cynara cardunculus. The sequence goes on from NC_037528.1 coordinate 45,722,385, forward strand.
ATTATAATAAGATTAAGAGTTAAAAAGACATAGTTTGGACACAAAGCTCAAACACACAATTTTCATAATACAGAACCTCTATATAGTACATACAGAGTCTCTAGATCAAAAGAATCCCGAAAATACTTTAAAAGATTTTTTTACACGACCAGAGGTCCTCTAGTCCGTCTTGAAGACCAACCAGAGCCCCTTTGGGTCTTATCAAACACTTGGTCCTTTACTCAATCGTAGAAATGTTCGAATTTCATCAAAATATTTTTAACTGAAATCACAGCAATTACTGCCTCTAGCTATAAGCCGTTTTCCCCTTCTCAATAACAACGTTGTTATTTTTTCAATAAGAGCAATATTTTCATGTCTTCAAGTCACAAAGAAATGTTGACTAAGAATTATCATATCTTACTGATATAACAACAAGAGTTATAATAGTAACCATACCCACAAATTATCCAAATGTACACCTCTCCTTGATATGCCACCATTATCACATGGTACATCTCTCCTTGATATGACACCTTTGTTTCCTCCTCAAATCTACCGACAAATCTGTAGTTTTAGCCAAAAATGGCCTCAAAATAGTTTTATATCCGAAACTTTAATCTCAAGAACTCTCAAGTTCTTAAATTTACTTTTTGATCTCAGCTCAGTATTTCTTTCAAAACAGACTTCACGTCACAACCGTTTTGAAAGAAAACAACAGTATATTTCCTCAATTTATAAATCACATTTGGAAGATACAAAATACTTTTTCTCCACATAAAATAGTTTAAAAACAGTTAAACAACATTTGTGAAAACCACTGTTTTTATTTCATAAGTTTTGGGCCCTCATCGGCCAACACTATTGTAACATCCAATTTTTTTATATGCCCAATTATTTGCTAGGTATATTTAATTATTAGGTTAAAGAGAACTTATGATTTAGTAGGATTTTAGGTTTGAAATTTTAGAATTATATTTTTTAAGAATATATTAGAGGATTTGGAAAATTTTATGTCGAAAAGATACGTAAAACGGATTTTTTTTGGAGATCTTTTCTGGAATATTTTGTTGGATGTTATAGATTATCTCTTTGGGAACGTGTAGGCGAAAACCTCATAGAAAACGGAGGTCCGAGAGAAAAATTATGAATAATTTAAGTGTTGATGGTCAAAATGGGTACCTAGCCGGGCCAACTCGGCCCAACTCGAGTTTTAGCATTAAAATTGGAGTTTTGGCCCATTTTTCTTGTCATTTAAGTCCAGAACTCACACACACACTAGAGGTGCGATTTTCACACACATAGGCTTGATTCAACTCAAATCAAAGAGGAACTACAAGATCTTGGAATGATTTGATCATCAAGTAAGGTATAATTTATTTTTTTACTTGTTCTTGGTTGACATTCTTGTTTTATCGATTGCATGTTGAGATAGAGATAGGGTTTCATATGGGTTTGATCTTAAGTGTATAAAATGAGTGCTTTTTAGTGTTTATGGCTTGAAATGATCATTAGATTCAAGAGATTATCAAGATTTATGCAAGTTCATCATATGAACTTTGACTTGATTAAGTCAAAGATTTGGGAGATAATATAAATGATAAAATAAAGGTTGGATTTTGGTTGTTTATGTGAAATATGTTATATTAAGTTGAGATTCAGAAGTTGGAATAATTTGGAATCGAAATGGTTTGAGAAAAATGTTTGAAAATGAGAATGTTGACTTAAGAATGAATTGAAACTGTGCAGATTTTGAAAATCTGTATAAAATCGTAGAAAAATCCAAATGAAGTGAGGCCAATTTCCTTAGTTAGATATTTGAATCTAGTTTATTTTTATTTTATGATCAAGGCATGAATTCGAGCTTAAAATGGACAAAACAGTTCTGCATGCAACAGCTGTACATATAAATTTAGGTAAAGTGTTCAAATAGGATACGTGTATATCATGAGTTTCTTATATTGGTTGCTTATGAGATTTTGTACATTTACTTCAGGGGGTAATTAGGACATGATTTGATACTTTGGAAGCAATCTAAGTGTGGTAGATTGGACTTGCTTTGTGAGCTCAATTCGAAGCTTTTCGGTATTATACGGTTGCCCGGTGAGTTATATAGTTAATTGTTACATATTGATTTGAACATATATATTTTCATATGAATGTTTTTGGTCTTGAATGGAGTCACACGATCTTGATTTGTCTTTGATTCCATCTCTTGAGTCGATTCCTTATTACTATCTCGGTACATCGGTTTGCTTTCTGAATCCGGATTTGTTGTTTTGTTTCTTGAATTGTACGCCATAGTACGGGTACTACTTCGTGTGGTACACTGGAAGTTTATGGTGAAGTCAAGATCCTGGGTTGGACGGGTGAGACTTTCTGCAAATGTGAATACTCATTGCTCGAAGAGGGGGAAGAGCAATGAGTAGGGAACCTTGGCACATACCCGGTAGAGGAAGGCGGGCAGTGCGAGGTTTCCTGTAATGTATGATTCTGACTCGGACTTTGGCATGAGCTCGGGAGGTGAAGGACGGGGTAATGCACTGTCCTCGTTATGTTTACCGATTCGATCTCTTGGTTCTTGATATTTATTGGTATTCTAACGTTGTTGAATATATTTGGTCGTTGAGTCTGTCTCCTTGTTGTATTGAGCATCAATGGTATGGTGTATTATGGTGATTTGAATATAGAATCCTATGATCTTAGCATCCGGTACGTAATTGTTCACTCGGTTTCTTGTAAGTCTCGGTTTGCATCAGGACGATGTCTTGAACTCTTTTATTGATAAGAGTTTATTATGTATGTTTATAAACATATGTGATATTGATATGTAATACTTAACTATTTAACTTACTAAGCGTTGGCTTACCATTTAAGTGGCAACCTCTCTCAGGAAAGAAGACGGATAAAAAGAAAGATCCCGTCGTTTGACTTGAAGATTTATCGGGGATCTTGAAGATATCGATCTTGCTTTTGAGTAAATAGTAGCTTATATATAATCTTGTCCTGTATTCTTTTGCTACTTAATTCGGGTTGTAAGTAAAAATCCGTTATATCCGGTTTGAAATTGTGTTTTGGATGGTTTTATCACTAAAATAGAACGGATATTTCGAGGTTAATTAATGTTATGCCCAGATTTGTGTGTTTCAAAGTGTTGGCCACTGGTTCTTCATAGCCTCTGGACCGATGCATCGCCTCTGGACCGATGCATCGCCTCTGGACCGATGCATCGCCTCTGGTCCATTTTCAATGCCTCTGGTCCATTTTCATCGTCTCTGGTGTTCTTCCAAACTTAGTCATTTTATCAGCATTTTTTATTTTTTCCATCTTTGGCCCCGATTGCTTTGACAAAACTTTTAGAATAATTAGGATTAATTTTGGTCCCAATAATCAATAAATTATATTTTATTGGAGATTTTATAGAAATTGGTAATTTGGGGTTTACTCAAGCGAGATGTTACATATATGGTATGAGAGCTGTGGTTTAAGTGAACTGGATATTATTAATGATATTCGGACTCAAACTTAGGTATTGACATTGTATAGTGACTAGGTTATGATTATATGGGATATAGACCAATAGGAGAGACCTAGGATTTGTTGGGGTACAAAGAATAGAATATTAGTTGACTTCTATATGTATTATAATTTCAGTGCGATGTCTGATCACGATGCATCTAGCAACGCGCCGGTTACTCAAGAAATTGGGGATGAAAACCTCAATCTTGAAGGGAATGTCCAAGAAAATGTTGACAATGACGATGAAGCCCAACTATCACCTCGTATTGAGAGGTTATTGAAAA
>NC_037528.1:45727666-45729103 GCF_001531365.2 Cynara cardunculus var. scolymus
ATTGTTTGTGAATATCCGGATGTATTTCCGGATGATCTGCCTGGATTGCCACCCGATCGTCAAGTAGAATTTCGTATAGACTTGATACCAGGTGCAGCTCCGATAGCAAAGACACCGTATCGTCTCACACCTGCGGAAATGAAAGAAATGATGAAACAACTGCAGGAATTATTGGACAAGGGTTTTATCTGACCAAGCACATCTCCTTGGGCTGCTCCAGTCCTGTTCGTTAAGAAGAAAGACAGAACTTTCCGGATGTGTATAGATTACCGTGAGCTTAACAAGGTAACTATAAAGAACAAATATCCATCACGGCGAATTGACGATCTTTTTTATCAGTTGCAAGGAGCGAGATATTTTTTTAAAATTGACTTACGATCTGGCTATCACAAACTCAAGGTACGGGAGGACGATGCACCCAAGACTGCTTTTCGGACCCGTTATGGGCATTACGAATTCCTTGTAATGCCATTCGGACTTACAAACGCACCTGCAGCATTTATGGACTTAATGAATCGAGTATGCTATTCTATGCTCGACAAGTCTGTGATCGTATTCATCGATGATATTTTGGTTTACTCAAAGTCTGAAAACGAACACACTACACACTTACGTCAAATGCTAGAATTGTTGAGAAAAGAACGACTCTATGTAAAATTCTTGAAATGTGAATTTTGCTTCGCCAGGTACAATTCTTGGGACATACCGTATCTGGAGACGGTATTTCTGTAGATCCAGCCAAGATTGAAGCAATTCAAGAATGGGAGCAACCAAAGAATGCTTCGGAAGTTCGGAGTTTTCTGGGTCTGGCAGGGTACTATCGACGATTTATCAAGGACTTCTCTAAGATCGCAGTATAATTAACCTATTTGACTCGTAAAGATGCTAAATTTGAATGGAAGGAGGCCCAAGATCGAGCATTTCAAACTTTAAAGGAATGTCTGACACATGCGTCTATACTTGCTCTACCTGAGGGTAATGAAGACTTTATAGTATATAGTAACGCATCTCGACTTGGTCTTGGATGTGTCTTGATGCAGCGAGGCAAGGTGATTGCATATGCTTCTCGCCAATTGAAAGATTATGAGAAGAAGTACCCTACTCATGACCTTGAATTAGCAGCGGTGGTATTTGCTTTGAGGCTTTGGCGACACTATCTTTATGGAACGAAGTGTCAACTTTATACTGATCACAAGAGCTTAAAGTATTTATTTGATCAACAGACCTTGAACATGCGTCAACAACGTGCTATGGAGCTCATTAAAGATTACGACTGTGAGATACTATATCATCCAGGTAAAGCCAATGTAGTGGCAGATGCTCTTAGTAGGAAGACGCATTCTGGACTTCTATGCTACTCTATCACTCACACGTCGGTTAAAAATAATTTATTTGATGATATTCGAAAATGGCAGATTGAGGCTTTGAAGCCTGAGA
>NC_037528.1:45729213-45731295 GCF_001531365.2 Cynara cardunculus var. scolymus
AAAGTAGAACGAATGGTATGATACATTGATTCTCTGTTTGAAGATGGACGTGGCTTGAAGGTCTTTAAGACCCGAATCTAGGTCCCCAAACTTGATGGCATGCAAGATGTTTTAGCAGAAGCACATAAGTCGCGATTATCAATACACCCAAGAAGTACCAAAATGTACCAAGATCTTCGTTTAGATTACTGGTGGCCTGGGATAAAGACTGATATTGGATGTTATGTTGAGAAATGTACCACATGCTTACAAGTAAAGGCTGAACACCAGAAACCGTATGGTAGTTTACAGCCTCTTGAGGTACCGATGTGGAAATGAGAGGAATTAACGATGGATCTGGTTACTAAACTACCAAATACCCAACTACAACACGACAATATTTGGGTTATAGTTGATCGATTGACCAAATCTTCATTGTTCTTACCTGTCTGAGAGTCTTACTCTATGGATCGATGGGCGCGGTGGTACATTGATGAAGTTGTCTCGCGACACGGTGTACCAGTGAAGATTATCTCTGATCGCGACTCTCGATTCACTTCTAATTTTTGGACTATATTTCAACGAGAGTTGGGAACACGTCATGCGTTTAGTACGGCCTATCATCCTCAGACCGATGGTCAATCATAACGAACCATTCAGCCTCTCGAGGATATGCTACGTGCATGTGTCTTAGAATTTGGTGGTAGCTGGGATACTCACCTACCCTTGGTTGAGTTTTCTTACAACAATAGTTACCACTCGACAATTGGAATGGCTCCCTATGAGGCTTTATACAGACGTAAGTGTCGTACACCCTTGTGTTGGCGAGAGACGTGAGAGAAAGTTTTAGTTGGTCCCGAACTCATTCAGATCACTCATGACAAAATTCAGATTATTCGCGAAAGAATGAGAGCCGCCCAAGATCGTCAAAAGTCTTATGCAGATCGTCGCAACAAGGCCAATCGAGTTCTCGGTGGGTGATATGGTAATGGTGAAAGTTTTTCCTTGGCGAGGCGTGCTTCGATTCCGAAAACAAGGTAAGTTAAGTCCACGATTTATTGGCCTGTTCAAAGTATTGGAGCGTATAGGAAAACAGGATTATCGACTAGAGTTACCGGAGGAACTTACAGGGATACACGATGTGTTTCATGTCGGGTACTTACGTAAATGCTTGGGTAAACATGAAGAGACGATGCCCTTAGCCGAAGTCAAAATAGATGAGAAATTAAGATACATTGAAGAACCAGAATCAATTCTGAACGAGAGAAAAGTGAAACTACGTAATAAAGAAGTAGACTTGGTATTGATCAAGTGGAAACACCATCGGGGACCAAATTGGACGTGGGAGCGTAAAGATGAGATGAAGGCGAAATACCCTTCTTTATTTCCACAACAGTGATTACGGGGACGAAATCCTCAAAGGGAAGAGGTATATGTAACATCCAATAGTAGAATTATATTTTAGCATTATATTTTTTAGTAGGATTTTAGGTTTGAAATTTTAGAATTATATTTTTTAAGAATATATTAGAGGATTTGGAAAATTTAACGTCGAAAAGATACGTAAAACGGATTTTTTTTGGGAGAGCTTTTCTGGAATATTTTGTTGGATGTTATAGATTATCTCTTTAGGAATGTGTAGGTGAAACCCTCATAGAAAACGGAGGTCCGAGCGAAAAGTTAAGAATAATTTAAATGTTGATGGTCAAAATGGGTACCTAGCCGGGCCAACTTGGCCCAACTCGAGTTTTAGCATTATAAATTGGAGTTTTGGCCCATTTTTCTTGTCATTTAAGTCCAGAACTCACACACACACTAGAGATGCGATTTTCACACACATAGGCTTGATTTAACTCAAATCAAAGAGGAACTACAAGATCTTGGAAKGATTTGATCATCAAGTAAGGTATAATTTATTTTTGCACTTGTTCTTGGTTGACATTCTTGTTTTATCGATTGCATGTTGAGATAGAGATAGGGTTTCATATGGGTTTGATCTTAAGTGTATAAAATGAGTGCTTTTTAGTGTTTATGGCTTGAAATGATCATTAGATTCAAGAGATTATCAAGATTTATGCAAGTTCATCATATGAACTTTGACTT
>NC_037528.1:45731330-45749388 GCF_001531365.2 Cynara cardunculus var. scolymus
GAATAATATGGAATCGAAATGGTTTGAGAAAAATGTTTGAAAATGAGAATGTTGACTTAAGAATGCATTGAAAGTGTGCAGAATTTGAAAATCTGTATAAAATCGTAGAAAAATCCAAATGAGGTGAGGCCAATTTCCTTAGTTAGATATTTGAGTCTAGTTTATTTCTTATTTTATGAATAAGGCATGAATTTGAGTTTAAAATGGGCAAAACAGTTCTGCATGCAGCAGCTGTACATAGAAATTTAGGTAAAGTGTTCAAATAGGATATGTGTATATCATGAGTTTCTTATATTGGTTGCTTATGAAATTTTGTACATTTACTTTAGGGGGTAATTAGGACAAGATTTGATACTTTGAAAGGAATCTAAGTGTGGTAGATTGGACTTGCTTTGTGAGCTCAATTCGGAGCTTTTCGGTATTATACGGTTGCCCGGTGAGTTATATAGTTAATTGTTACATATTGATTTGAACATATATATTTTCATATGAATGTTTTTGGTCTTGAATGGAGTCACACATTGATTTGTCTTTGATTCCGTCTTTTGAGTCCATTCCTTATTACTATCTCGGTACATCGGTTTGCTTTCTGAATCTGGATTCGTTATTTTGCTTCTTGAATTGTATGCCATAGTACGGGTACTACTTCGTGTGGTACACCAGAAGTTTATGGTGAAGTCAAGATCCCAGGTTGGACGGGTTAGACTTTCTGCGGTGGTGAATACTCATTGCTCGAAGAGGAAGAAGAGCAATAAGTAGGGAACCTTGGCACATACCCGGTAGAGGAAGGCGGGCAGTGCGCGGTTTCCCGTAATGTATGATTCTGACTCGGACTTTGGCATGAGCCCGGAGGTGAAGGACGGGGTGATGCACTGTCCTCGTTATGTTTACCGATTCAATCTCTTGGTTCTTGATATTTATTGGTATTCTAACGTTGTTGAATATATTTGGTCGTTGAGCCTGTCTCCTTGTTGTATTGAGCATCAATGGTATGGTGTATTATGGTGATTTGAATATGGAATCTTATGATCTTAGCATCCGGTACGTAATTGTTCACTCGGTTTCTTGTAAGTCTCGGTTTGCATCAGGACGATGTCTTGAAGTCTTTTACTGATAAGAGTTTATTATGTATGTTTATAAACATGTGCGATATTGATATGTAATACTTAACTATTTAACTCACTAAGCGTTGGCTTACCATTTAAGTGACAACCTCTCTCAGGAAAGAAGACGGATAAAAAGAAAGAACCCGTCGTTTGACTTGAAGATTTATCGGGGATCTTGAAGATATCGATCTTGCTTTTGGGTAAATAGTAGCTTATATATAGTCTTGTCCCGTATTCTTTTGCTACTTAATTCGGGTTGTAAGTAAAAATCCGTTATATCCGGTTTGAAATTGTGTTTTGGGTGGTTTTATCACTAAAATAGAACGGATATTTCAATGTTTTTCTAGAAATTAATATCCCATATTTTGAGGTTAATTAATGTTATTCCCAGATTTGTGTGTTTCAAAGTGTTGGCCTCTGGTTCTTCATAGCCTCTGGACCGATGCATCGCCTCTGGACCGATGCATCGCCTCTGGACCGATGCATCGCCTCTGGTCCATTTTCATCGCCTCTGGACCGATGCATCGCCTCTGGACCGATGCTTCGCCTCTGGTCCATTTTCATCACCTCTGGTCCATTTTCATCGCCTCTGGTCTTCTTCCAAACTTAGTTGTTTTATCAGCATATTTTAGATTTTCCATCCTTGGCCCCGATTGCTTTGACAAAACTTTTAGAATAATTAGGATTAATTTTGGTCCCAATAATCAATAAATTATATTTTATTAGAGATTTTATAGAAATTGGTAATTTGTGGTTTGCTCAAGCGAGATGTTACAATTATGGCCGATGACACCTTCCGTATAGGACAACATGTTTAATTGGGACAACACATAAAAAAATGGTAAACATACTCACTGGTTACACTCTGCCCGGTAACAATTCTCACCAGTCAACACACTGTCCGGTTACATTATCATTGGACAATACTATATCCGGTAACCAACCTCACCGGTCAACATTTAAAAAGATAATTATTAAAACCGGTTAAAGCTTTGTCCGATGAGTATCGTCACCGAACAAGGCATGCACGATAACAACTATAATCCAGTCAACACTTAAGAGTCTCAAACACTAAACCATTAAACACTTGAGCGATAAAATATATAACCGGATACTCCTATCCGATAAGAATCTTCACCGGACAATACTTCATCCAATAAAGACCTCATCGGTCAATACACAAAATCAACAAACTTTTCATCGGTCAAGCCTTGGCCGGTAAGGAGACTTCTTCGGACAGCACATTGTCCGATTACAGGCCCTTATCCGCCCATGAAGTTCATAAAAAACAGACATTCAACTCATATAACAACAGTTCCAAATTATGTAAAAACCAGTAATCCTAACAAATTCAAAGGCTATTTTTCATGAGGTAAAACTCAACTTTTGCAAGTTTTGAGTTTGGAAGAAGAAGAATTACACACCCAGATTGCCTACTTTGATCCTACTCTCAATCCCAAATTTAGAAGAATATACACATTGATCTCTCTTCTCTTTCAAGCTTTCCAAAAATGGCAAAAAAACCTATCTCCCCAAAATACACCCTTTTTATACTCGCCTTTAGAAGAAAGGCGGTTTTGAAAGAAACAATAAAATTCTTTTCTTTCTTAATAACTCATATACACATGCACATCCCTCCATATAATCATGATAAACCATGCATAATTTCCTTCATTATATTATGCATGATAACACAAAGAGACACACACACATATATATATATATATATATACATACTCAATTACCTCATGCATGCACATATTTATGCACATATATACCAACCCAGGCATAAATATATCCACGTGATTAATTATAGCAAATTAATCACATATTCATGTAATCACATAATCAAGTAATCACATAACAATTACCTTAAATGTATAACCAAGACCCGGTTATCATAGTTTTATCACTACCAAACTAGTCACCTTTTCTGACGGCCATATCAGTCGAAAATCCGCCAGAAAACAGAGTTTCTAGCAGATATCCAATGGATATGGCCGCCGGAAAATGATGTGTCGATGATTTTTCACTACAAAAATGAAGAGTATCAGCGAGGGAAAATTCTCTCACAAATCTGTCGCTAAAAGGGTCTTCCGTCATTGATCCGTCGTTGATAGTCCGTCGATCAAAAGCTCATAGGTAATGCTATCAGCAACGGATCAGCGATGGGAATCAGCTATGGATTTGCGAGGGTTACTATTAGTGATGGATCAGCAAGGGAACCGATTCAGCGAGGGAACTTTTAGCGACGGATCTGTGAGAGAACTTTCAGTAACGGATCAGCGAGGGATCTTTCAGTGAGGGAACATTCAACGAGGGAACTTTCAACAACGGATCAGCGAGGGATTAGAAGGGACTTTCAGCGATGGATTTTCCCTCGCTAACCAGTCGCTAATGTTTATTAATCTAAATATATTTTTTTATGATTACATAATTCATGTATTTATTTATACAAAACCTGGCCATAATATAACAAACCAAAATTGTGAACAAATTAAAAAAAACCAATTCATCTGATTTAAAATATTTAATTCATACAAATTAAATATCCAATTCATACAACTTAATGTTCAAATTCATAAATCTAACTACCGGGAGGTGGGGGGAACGTATCTTGACTGCAATATAAATGTAGCAAAATTGCTCCGATAAGGCGGCCTGTTTAGCTAACGCAACAGCTTGTTTGGCCTGTTCAGCTAACGAGGCAGTTTGTTTGGCCTCCAAATCTGTCATATTCTTGCATTCAGTCTCCAGTTCCTCCTCCACCCTTGCCAACTTCTCCCTCAAATCCGTTACCTGTAAATACTCAATATTTGAAAAAATCAATAATTTGTTCTCAATTTTAGTAATGAAAAAGTATATAACAATATAACCAACATACCTCCGCTCTTGACTCGTATGATCTCCTGGTGCGACTGCTCCATCTACTTGTCATAGCATAAGAGGGATCCTGGGAGGTACCGAAACCAAAGATGCGGTCCTTCCTCCGTCCTCCGACACTCTGCTCCCAAAGAGATGCCTCATCAGGGATTGAAATCGCTCATATGGTTCACCAAAACAAATACGGGTGATGTTATATATGTAGAAATTTTAGCAGCATAACGGGTGTAAATCAAACATATCCAATGCTTATTTTTAATAATTAAAAAATTCTAATAATACGAATGGCAGTCACATTCTCAACCTATCTACTTAGCCTAACGTCTGCCCAACAATGGCAGCCCAAACTAATAGCAACATTATGTTTATTAAAATATATTACCCTAAACCTACCAAACGTATCTATTAACCAAAGTAATGGTTTTAGAAATACATGATACCTAGCAGCTTTGGGGTAACTGAACTAAGGAGGATCGGTAGGCGAGTCGGACGAACGTTGATCGAACTTCCAGTTTATGTAGTGAGTGCGCTCAAACACCTTAGTAGCTTTTAGCTCACGACCCATTAGTTTTGCCTATATTAGACAATTAGGTTAAGTTGTTAGTAAACATAGAGAATGAATTACATATTTTTTAAAAGATTATATATTCACCATCCTGTCTCGATGTTGTGCAGTACTGATCGATCCCCCGGTGTGTTTGGACGACACCCCCTCAAACTGTGTGTTCTGATTAGCCCTATTGATCCTGGATTTCCTTTTCCAAGGCTCGGTATCCCAAACCTGTTAAAATTAGATCACATATACAAGGTGGTACAAAACACATGGCATTTCAGAAAGCTCACAATAGTCAATAGAGATACATACATGGTCAATCATCTAAAGCCAAAACCTCTCTAGGATCCATACAAGACGGTGTAATCTAATCTATGAGAAGTACTCACCGTCCCATTGCTGAGAACCGGCATAGGCCTGTGCCACAGCTCAGTCACGTGCAACGCTCATCCAATCTGAGTACCTATTGTGCATGGCTTTTGTCCATAAATCATGAACCATGTCATCCAACTTTGGTTCCCACTGAAACTAAGCCTACATACACAATATTTGTATAAATGTAAAAATAATAACCTTATATGTATAATTACATTAAAATGGTACACCAACTCGAAAGCGCTGGAACATCAAGTTGTGGGCTTCCTGAGGGACTTCCTTCCATCTATGTCATGGACCAAAAAATGAAGACCTGAATATAACCGTCATCTCCCGGATAACATGGGCATCTTTAAAAATGTACAATTAAAAAAATATTTATAACACAAAAGACATTTATATCATTTTATTATGTAAAACAAAGTCTATTACCACATCTACTTACCCATTTCCTAACAAAGAAAGATGTCTTTGTTGGCTCGGATGACTGGGTGTCGGCATCTCATTGTTGGGGCCTCTTCCCGACCCTGAACCTGTCTAAGCTAGGGCCTCCATGGCCACCTCTTGTTTATCTAAATCCCGGAGGGTGGTCTATGTGAAATCAACTTGGGTGAATAGAAAATAGGGGTTTTTCTAACTCTCAAATCTACCCCATCAGTCACAGCCACCTCAATGTAGACTTCTCTAACCCAGCTTATGTTTGGTTAGGTACTTCACACAAGATTTCTCATCCCCAAGTATCTATAGTTTCCTTAATGGAGGGATTGGCCAATAGTAGTTGTTGTGAAAAGCCCTTAGGCACAACCCCAACTTTTTCAAAAAATTGCAAGAAAATTTTTCTTGCCAAAGGTGTGCTAAACAAATACTTGAGCTGTAAATAAATACCTAGCCCATCATCAAACTACTACCCTGGACTTTTCTTCTTTCTTGCTATTCTAGCAGTCTCTTCCTCCTCATCAGACTGCTCACTAATCACCCTTCTTCTCTTTGTGCTTCTTGTTTCAACTCTAGCCATTCCCTTTTTCCTTGTTGCTTTCCTTTTCAAACTAGCACTAGTGTCATGGTCCTCCCTTTCTTGTTCATTATGATGGCTACTGTGCACAGGACTAAGATGAACATAATGTGCCCCTTCATAATAGTCATGGGTTTCAGAATTGAATGGGCTGTGGGGTTCCATATTATCTTGACCAGCTGTCACAAAGGTATAGTAGGGATAGGTACAAAGGGTTGGGTAGATTGTGATGAAGGTGGTGGTAATGGAATAACAGGTTCATTATGGGGTTCAGAGGGGTTTTCTGTAGGTGTTGGGGTGTTAAAGTTGGAATTGAGGGTGCAAGGCCTAAAGCAAAATCAATTTCTTGCATGGAGACAGTGGGTGGTAAAGGGGTTATAGTTTCAGTAGGTATAAGCTTAGTGATGGTGGTTTCCATGGGTTCAGGGATTGGGTTGATAGTGATAGGTGTTGGTTCAATGGTTGTTGTTTCAACAAAGGTAGGTTCAACAGCTGTTTGGGAAGGGTTAACAGGTTCAAAATGGGTTGGCTCAAAAGGAATTGGTTCCACAGTGGTTGATGTAACAGAAATTGGTTCAATGTTTGGTGCTTTCATGAAATTTAGTTCAATGGGTGTGGTTTTAACATATTGTGGTGCAGGGGTGGCTTCAATCAGTGCATTGGTAAAGGTTTGATCAATGGAAGGTTCCATTCTAATCATCCTATCCATGGATTCCAAGGCCTCACTAACAGATTGTTTAAGGGATGAATTTCCCTTTTTTGTTGTTTTGGCAGCCATAGATGGTTCAACCTGGACCATAGCGACAGCGGGGGCACATGATGTTCTTCTAAGTCCTAATACTTCATTAGAGGCTGTGATGGCCTCATCCACAGACTTCCTCAACATAATGCCAATAATGGCTTGAGGCTATTGAGGGAAGCTAGACAATAAATCCATAGTCAAGGGTCGAGTGATACGCAAACCTGCCTGGAGTCTTGTTGTGATATTAGGAGAGATTTGTGGTGTGACCATTTGTGAGCTAGCAGCTTCTGCCAGAGTGTTCAAAGAAGTAGAATCATTTCTTGTTGTTTTGATTTCACTGGCTTGTGTGGCATTCTTCTCTTTAGGTAATCACTGTCATCGGATAGAGAGATCATAGTACTTTCTTTTGCTTGAAAGGTTTAAAATTTGTCGTTCCCTTAGCTCTGCTTCTGGTCATTCGAGTAGTAACATTTGCGGCTGAGGTTGTGGTTGTAGTTGGAGTTGTGGTAGAGATTGAGGCTTAGATTGAGGTTGAAGTTGAGTTTGGGTTTGAGGTCGAGGTTGAGATTTTGGTTCACCAAAAGGAACCTATCTAAGGGGTATAGCATCAATAGGCTCTTCTTCACTGGCACTGGACTGATTTTCAGAACCCTAGCTGTTTGTAGGAAGCATTATTTCAGAATCTCCCTCTCTTCTTCGTGGTCGTGACTTGATAATGGTCATTTGGGTGAAACAGGGGAATGGTGATGACTAACAGGGGGTTTGGCAAATTTTTGGTGAACAGTGGCTTATAAGGGATGCAAATGGTGCATGTAAAGTGAATAAACAGGTTTTAAGGTTGCTATGCTTCTTCTCCAAGATTTGGGTTTTAAAAGTTCAAACTTTGTTTAGATGATTGACAGTTATCGGACGAAGTGGTTGACTACTCAAAAATCGTACCTTGCTTAGTAGTGTATTCAGGCGTCGGATTGATTAAGTCTTATCTCTTTGAAAATGTGGCTTGGGTGAGCTGTTGCATATGTTACTTCGTACGATGGAGAGTACATTGAGACTGAGAGAGTTGAGAGGTTGAAGACGAAGGGACAGCTAACGGACTAGACCGGCACAAAACTTGGGCTCTAAGACGAGCTGTATCAAACGCAGGCTTTGAATTTGGCTTCTTCTTAGTCAGGCCTGTTTAGCAATAAGAATAAGAAAGATATGGGTCGCAGGTTGTTTGAATCGTTCTTTGGCCCAAAAACTAATAAGGTTAGCCCAAAACTTTTTTACACAAATTCTAAATAAAGATAAGTAAAATTAAAATAAATACAAATAACTTAGAGACAATAAAAGAAACATATAATTATTTTAAAATAAAGAAAAATAAAAACTAAAGTTTTATCTAAAAAATTAAAATTAAATTTAAACAAAAATGTAAAGTGAAAAATAAAATAATATATATACATATATACATATATACATATATATATAAACTAATATTTACAACGAACTATTATTTCAGAAAAATAACCTCAACAGGTGTGTAAGAACCATGGAATCAAAGAAAGGTTTTACCCGTTGTCTGTTTACTTTGAAAGTAGTACCCCTTTCTGGATCTATCAAATCAATTACTCCGTAGGGGTATACTTTGGCAACAACGAAAGGTCCAGTCCATCTGGAATTTAATTTTCTAGGAAATAGCTTTAACCTATAATTAAACAACAAGACTTTTTGACATTGAATGAACTCTTTTGGAAGAATCTTTTTAGCATGCCTTTTTTTTTTGTATTTTCCTTGTATAATTTAGCATTTTCATAAGAAAAATTCTTGTGTTCTTCAAGTTCACAGAGTTACAGGGTTCTTTTTCTCCCGGCCTCATCTAAATTCATATTAAGCTCCTTAATAGCCCAATAGTCTTTGTGCTCCAGTTCTACGGGTAAATGACATGTTTTTCCAAAGACCAATTTGTAGGGAGATATACCAATAGGGGTTTTGTAGGCAGTCCGATAGGCCCGTAAAGCATCATCTAAATTAGAGGCCCAATCTTTTCTATGTGGTTTGACTACTTTGGCCAAAATCCCTTTTTTCTCCCTATTTGACAATCCATTGGTCTGAGGATGGTAGGCAGTTGCTACCCTATGCTTGATGTCATACTTGTCAAGAACTTCTTCTAACAAGTTGTTTATGAAGTGAGTGCCTTCATCACTAATTAAGGCACAAGGTGTACTAAATCTAGTGAATATGTGCTTTTGTAATAACTTGAAAACTGTTTTAGCATCATTGGAATGGCAAGCCATAGCCTCCACCCATTTGAACACATAGTCCACAGCAGCCAATATGTAGACACAATTATTGGATAGAGAAAAAGGTCCCATAAAGTATATACCCTAAACATCAAATAATTCTATTCTAGAATTCCTTTTAAAGGCATTTGATTTCTTCCAGAGATATTTCCACTTCTCTGACACTCATTGCAACTTTTTACAAAAAGTTATGAGCATCATTATGCAAAGTAGGTTAGTATAGTCTTGATTGTAGAACTTTGGATGCTGTCCTACTTTCTCCAAAATGTCATCCATAAGGTCCTGCATCGCAGTGCCATAGAACTGATGTTACTTCTTTTGAGATGCATCTTCTGATCACCTGATATGCACATATTTTAAACAAGAAAGGGTCATCCCATAAATATTTTTTGAATCATAGATGAGCTTCTTTCTTTGATATTTATTAAATTCTTTGGGAATAATCCCACAAGCTAAGTAATTAACAAGATCAACAAACCAAGGTACTATAGTATGCTGAAGAACCAAAATTCTTTCATCTGGAAATACTTCACAGATGTCACTACCTTGTAATGGTTTGTCTTGTTTTCTAATCTTGACAGATGGTCAGCCACTTGATGATCCACCCCTTTTCTATCAACGATTTCCAAATCAAATTCTTGCAAAAAGCAAGACCCACCTTATTAACCCTGGTTTTGCGTCTTTTTTGGAAACAAGATACTTAATGGCAGCATGATCAGTATGAACAATCACTTTGGTTCCCATCAAGTAGGATCTGAATTTTTCAAAAGCAAAAACCACATCTAATAATTCCTTTTCAGTAGTGGTGTAATTGATCTGAGCATCATTAAAAGTTTTGCTTGTATAATAAACAGGATGAAAAATATTTTCTTTCTTTTGACCTAAAACGGCTCCAACTGCCCAGTCACTGGCATCACACATTATTTCAAAAGGTTTGGACAAATCAAGTGTTATTACCACAGGAGCAGTGACCAATGCTTCTTTTAAAATGTTGAAAGCCTTTCGACAATCTTCATTAAAATTGAAAACATGCTCATGTTGTAATAATAAATGAAGAGGTTTTGATATTTTTGAAAAATCTTTAATAAACCTCCTATAAAAACCTGCATGTTCCAAAAAACTTCTTATTCCCTTTACAGTTGTTGGTTCAAGAAATTTTTCAATTACCTCTAACTTTGCTTTATCAACTTCAATGCTTCTTTTGGAATTAAATGTCCTAACACTATGCCTTTTTTACCATAAAATGACATTTTTCTCAGTTTAAAACCAAATATGTTTCTTCACATCTTTTAAGACTTTTTTCAAGGTTTTGTAAACATAGGTCATATAATGTCCCATAGATTGAAAAATCATCAATGAAAATTTTCATGGAGTACTTTAACATATCAGAGAAAATAGACATCATACACCTTAGGAAAAGCGGCAGGAGCATTGCAAAGTCCAAAAGGCATTTTTCTAAAAGCAAAAGTTCCATACAGACATGTGAAAGTAATATTTTCCTGGTCATCTAGTGCTATGGAAATTTGATTGTAACCGGAGTAGCCATCTAAGAAACAATAAAACTTTTTTCCTGCTAGTCTATCTAACATTTGGTGTATGAAGGGTAATAGAAAATGGTCTTTTTTGAGTGGCTTTATTAAGCCTTCTATAGTCCATACATATCCTCCAACCAGTTACTGTTCTAGTAGGTATAAGTTCATTTTTCTCATTTGGTACAACAGTGACTCCTTCCTTTCTGGGTACACATTGCACAGAACTGACACATGTACTACTCGCAATAAGATAAATTATGACAGCATCGAGCCATTTTAAAAGTTTCTTTTTGACAAACTCCTTCACGACAGGATTTAGCCTTCTTTGAGGCTCAACGAAGGTGAAATTTTGTCTTCTAAAATAATTTTATGTTGACAAATGGTGGGACTTATCCCTTTGAGGTCACCAATGGTCCATCCTATTGCCTTGGTATGAAGTTTCAACATGTCAATCAACTTTTCCTCTTGGTCAATTTCTAATGATGATGAAATAATGACTGACAACTTCTCTAAATCTCCTAAAAAGGCATACTTCAAATGTTAGGTCTGGTGCAACATCTAAGGAAGGAACAAGAGTTTTCCTATCCTCAGTTTCTAAAACTTCAAAAGCAGCAGAGTCTTGTGGTGTTTCTACTTCCTCAAAATCTTCCTCTTCATCACTATCAGACTCAGATAGACCTAAGATTTCCCCCAAACTTTTCTCTTGACACCAAGTTTTTATTAGACTTAAAGTAGAACATTTTTCTCTTTCTTTAGGGTACCTATGGGAATTAAAAACATTAAAAGTCACTTGTAGGTCTTGGACTCTCATGGTTAATTCTCCCTTCTGTACGTCTATCAGGGTTCTTCCAGTAACTAGGAAAGGTCTCCCTAAGATAATGGGAATGTCTTTGTCAGCTTCAAAGTCTAGGATGATAAAATCAGCTGGGAAAATAAACTTATCAACCTAAACTAGGACATCCTCAATCTTTCCTTTAGGGTAAGCTATGGACTTATCAGCTAATTGTAGAGTTATAGTGGTGGGTCTAGCTTCACCTATGCCTAGGGTATTGAAGACAGATAAAGGAATAAGGTTTATACTAGCACCTAAGTCACATAGGGCTTTTCCTATTTCTTTTCCTCCAATTGAACAAGAGATTGTAAAGCTTCCAAGATCTTTCAGCTTAGGAGGGATTCTATTGGACAACAGAGCACTGCACCCTTCAGTCAGAGCTACAGTCTCATACTCAGTCAACTTTTTCTTTTTACTCAAAATGTCTTTTAGAAACTTTGCATCACTTGGCATCTGCTCAATATCTTCAACCAAAGGTATGTTTATATGTAACTGTTAGAAACATCAAGAAATTTTTTAAATTGTAATTATTCCTTTTGATTCCTTAATCTTTGGGGATAAGGAATATAAGGAGTGACTGCAATAGGAGAAGTAGTCTTTTGAAGAGTAGGTGTTGGAATGGGTTTCAAAGCTGGTTTTATAATGGGTTCTGATTCAGTTCTACAAGGGATTATAGGACTGGTTTGGACATCTATTGTGGGACTGTCACCAGATTGTGACACATTCACTACAATATTTTCATTGGGAGTCTGGATTATATTGGGTGCATCAGGAAATAACAATGAAAATTATGATCTTTCTGGAATGGTTATACTATCGATGGGCCTAACTATGGGTTGGCTGACTGGTTCATAGGAATGGTAGAAACAAAATCTGGTATTGAGGTAACAGAATCTTGTACCATACTTTTCTTTTCAATCTCTGCTTTGTTTGGTTCTTTTTGTTCTTTTTGGGTATTTTCTAATAAAGTCTTTACACTCCTTAAAGTAACAACCTTAACATGCTATTTTCCTTCCCTCTGAGGTATCTCTGTATCACTAGGTAGAGAACCTACTGGTCTTTTTCTTATCTCCAAAGCCATTTGTCCCATTTGAGTTTCAAGATTTTTAATTGATGCATGAGTTTGGGTTATAAAACCCTTCATCATTGCTTCCAAGGAAGTAGATGATTGGGCTTGCTGTTTGGGTTTGTTTTGGAAAGAAGATTGATGAATTTGTGGTTGAAAATTAGCATGTTGATTATTATGAGTGCCTTGATGCGTGTTGGATCTGAAATTCAACTTTGATATTGATCTAATACTCTAGATAAGCTCTAAAAACAATTGAAGTGCAGCGGAAACATTAATAAGAGCAAAACAGAGTAAATACACCAAGAACACACAGTCTAAATGAGGAAGAAGATGAATGCAGGAGAATTGCTTCAAAGGTTTTTCAATCAATTCAATTGAAAATTTGATGATTACAATACGGGAAGCACCGATTACAAAGATCCTATCCTCTATTTATACTAGTTCCTAACGACCTTAGAGACTAGATCTTGACGCGTGTCTTCATCTGAGCCGTCCAAATAAAGTCGATTATTCCCTAGTCACGTGAGAAGCATATGCGGCTAACAACCTTTGAAAACTGTTGGAACAGAAACTTCACAGAAGACGAAATCTGCAGACCCTTTGTGAGCCATCTCAGAGGCTCTGCTGTAATTGACTTGCATGTTCTATTTGACATACGACTATTTTCCAGAACCTCTGTGAGAGAATCAGAGGTTCTATCATACTTCACTTGTTCGATCAAACGGCTTCTGTCGCTTAGTCCTCTGTTGTCTTCTGTGGAGTTATCCTTCTGTCAAGACTTGCAGTATACTTTTTCTATACTTTTACAAAATAGGAATAATTGAGCTAACAATGCGTTTGAGTGTGAAAAATAGATTGGCCTTGTTGTTGAAAATTGGATTGTCCTTGTGGTGGAAAATTGGACTGTCCTTGTGACTTTTGCATTGGCGGGTTAAGAGCTGGACTATGCCATGAAAAATTTGGATGATTTCTCCATCCAGGATTATAAGTCTGTGAAAATGGTCCAGTCCTGTTCATAAAATTTACATGTTCAGGATTTTTAGGACAATGCTTAAAAGAGTGACATTCACCACAGTACACACATTGCACAGATTGAACATTGGGATTAAAGGTGTTAGCTTCAGATTGCACAGGTAGGCTAGATCTCAGATTTGAAATTAGCTTAGTGATCTGAGCTGTTAATGCTGAAACAATATCTACCTTATTTATCCCAATTGTTTTCTTTAGTGGCATTGCACGTGGATCAGACCATTGTTCGTTACTGTTAGAAATCTTTTCAAGTATGTCAAAACCTTCATTATAGGTACAAGTTGTGAAAGCTCCGCCTGCAGTAGCATCGAGCATTTGTCTAGCAACGACATTTAAGCCATTGTAAAATGTCTCTAGCTATATATAGTACGGAATGCCATGGTGAGGGCATTTTCTCAGCAGCTCTTTATACCTTTCCCATGCATCAGGAACTGCTTCATCATCCAGTTATTTAAAAGTACAAATTTCATTCCTGTACTTAACATTCCTCTGGAAAATATTTTCTTAGAAATTTTTCTACCATTTCATTCCATGTTGTCACAGAGTCTGGTTGCAATGAATTGTACCATGCTCTTGCTCGATCCCTTAGTGAAAATGGAAAAAGTTTTAGTCTCAGAGCATCGTCGGAAACATCAAGGATGAGAAAAGAATATGTGATTTCCATAAAAGAACGCAGATGAGAATGAAGAACTTCAGACGGTAAACCAACATACTGGCCGTTAGTTTGCAACATTTGAAACATCAGTGGTTTAACTGAAAAATGGGTGGCACCATTGTTTTAGATGTTAAAGCTCGCATAGCTCTTTGCGCTCTTCTTTTTTGTCTGAAAGTTTTTTCGATATCCGGATCAAATTGGAAAAACTCATCGTACGACAGCCTTGGCATGCACAGTGCTTTCACAAAGGTGGTAGAAAAATTAACTTTTAAAAACTTTACTTTAAAAAGAAAAACTTTAATGTGTTATCCCCGGAAACGGCGCCAAAACTTGCTCGTTCGGTTTATGCAACCTTAGATTTCAACACAAAATTAGGACTCGGCGAAAGTATACATCTTGAACTACTGTCGTCTCGTAACAAGTAATAATGGAAAAGTACTGGATATCGTTCCCACAAAGAAAGCTTTGCAAAGTTCTTCAAAAGTCCAGTCTATAAAAACTAATTTCAGATGATGAAACGAGGGATTTGTTTTATCTAAAATTGGAAGGTTTGATTAGCAACTAAGAAAATATCAATTGTAAAAAGAAGCACAGGGTGCAAAGGTTGATTGAGACACTAAACAAATGATTCAGCAAAAAGTGACATGGCATTCCTGTCACAATTATATAAGTTAGACCCCATCATTCTTATTGTAAAAGTAATGAAAAATATACTAGTATGGAAGTGCAGAGGGCCGATGAAAGAAAAGCTGGAAGAAATCATAAGTGTCCAAGACCAACCAGAGATGCGATGAATGGTCCATAGGTGCGATGAACAATGCATCTCCATCACCCCTCTGGTGATTAAAACTTAGAGGATTCTACAATGGTTTAATCAGATATATCCAAGCAAGAAGATACGTAAAGACTCCTGATTGAACATGCTTCCTTGAAGACAGCTGGAGATGACTCATCGATAGCTGTATTTCTATTTCGCCAAGAAGATTGAGATAATTTCCATAATTCTAGATAGATATCTTTTCCTAGAATATCTTATAGATATCTTTTCCTAGAATATCTTATAGATATCTTTTCCCTAGATAGTTATCTCTTAAAATAGATTGCTAGTATAAATAGCTATTATATATCTTGTAATCATAGTCTTTCCTTCTCGTAAAAGTAATAATAGTGAAATCATTTGAAGCTTCATAATTCTCTTGAATGTTCATTAAGTTGTTCTTCACTACTATTCATCCATGCAATAGATTTAGGTTATTCATAACATAAATCTTCGTGTTATTGAGAGATCTGGGATCAACAATTGGTATCAGAGCATATTGATTGATTTACCAATCAAAACGATCAATTTGAATATGAGAATTCATAATCTCTCAATTTTTCTCCATTCCTAAAATTTTCTTCTTTTCCAAACATCTCTAATGGCCAACTGGAATTCTGCCTATAATGTTGGTTCTCTCACCAAATCTCCAACTCTTCAACGTGAAGAGTATCCACAATGAAGGATTCATATGGTGAACTTTATGGAGGGGATGGACAGAAATCTCCTCAGGTCTATAATGGAAGACTCATATGTTCCTAAAACACTTGTTCCAAGAGTTCTAGGAACGAGTACTACTACAGAAGTTGTTGTTTATTACATGGTGAAGGATGAGAGTGTTAGATCCCATAGTGCAAAATGTAAAAAGTAATGAAAAACAATAAGTGATGAAGAACCAGAAGACCGATGAAGACATCAAGGCAGAAAAGACTAAGTCTGGATCGATGGAAAGACTAACCAGAGCATCGATGGAAAGACCAACCATCGAACAGATGGACCAAGTACAACCAGCGGATCGATGGATGATGCGATGGAAAGTATATTCATTGACACGATGGACAGACTAACACTTAGAAGATTTTCTAAGTATTCATCCAAGCATACATTGAAGACTTAAAGATAAGGATGAAAGCGTCATATCAATAATGACAGCTGGAGATGATGAATCAATAGCTGGAATTATAGTTTATCTTGTAAATAGTGATTATCCATGTGAAAGATAAACAATATTAGTTAGCTAGAATATTTGCTAGAAAATAGCAATAGTTAGTTATCTTATCTTTAGCTAACTAGTATAAATAGACGACTAGGTCTATTGTAAAATGCGCGCATCCGTGAGAAGTTCTCTTTGTGTTTTACGTTTTATTATCAATAAAGTAAAACCTTTGAAGCTCAAACTGTTCGTTAATATTCATATATTACTTTTGATTCTTCTTAACTTTCTTCGTAAAATCATTATAATTTGGTTATTCATAACTAGACTATAAGTGTTATTGAGAGATCTGGGATCAACAATTGGTATCAGAGCCTATTGATTGATTATCCAATCAAACGATCATTCAAAACTCTCAATATTTTAATCTACAAAAATTTCTTTTCCTCTCCAAATCTTTTCAATGGCCAACTGAAATTCTGCCTACAATGTTGGCTCTCTCACAAAACCACCAACTCTTCAACGTGAGGAGTATCCTCAATGGAAGATAAGAATGGTAAATTTTCTGGAGGGGATGGACAGGAATCTCCTGCGATCCATACAGGAGGGTCCTTACATCCCTCAAACTCTTGTTCCAAGAGTTCCAGCAACAAGTACCACGGCTGAAATTCCAGCTTACTACATGAAGAAAGAAGAAAGAAATTGGGACGACGATGACAAAGAAAAAGTTGAGACCGACAGAAAGGCCAAGAGACTTATAATAATGGCTCTGCCCAATGAAATTTTTCAATCCCTTGATACATGCTCCACTGCAAAAGAACTATGGGATGAATTGGCTAGTCAATTGGAAGGAGGAGCAAAGACGAAGAAAAATCGTAGAGCACAATGTCTCAACGATTACACCAATTTCAAAGCCCTCCCTAATGAACCCATATAAAAGACCTATGACCGTTTCAACACATTGATAAATCAATGTCGTAGAAATGATATTATGAGAACCAAGGAAGAAAACAATGTTTTATTCCTGAAAAGTCTAGGCGATGAATGGACTCAACTATCCATGTCTTTTACAAGCAAATCAGGACTTAGATGGCTGGTCTCTTCATGATGTGTATGGAACTCTTGCAGCACAAGAAAGCGATATAATGAAGAAAAAGGTATCCATTGGAGGACCTATTGCTCTTGCTGCCGATGAAGTTGAGAAATCAAGGATTCCTGCCAAAGAACACAAGAAGAAAGGCAAGAAAGCTTTGTTGGTCGAATCAAAATCTGAAGAAGAAACTACTGATTCAGATTATGACATTAAAGCGTTCGCCAAATCATTGGCCTTGATTACAAGACAATTTCAGAAGAAGTTTATCAGAAAACCCTACGAGCAAAAAGAGTTCAGAAGGGAAAAGTTCCAGTCTTCCTATGATAGAAAGCCATATAAATTCTATCAGAGGAACGAAAGAAGAGGTGAAAGAGAAGAAAGGGACGATAGAAGAGAGGAGAGAAGAGAAGAGAGGAAAGAAGAACAAAGAGAGGAAAGAAGAGAGGACAAGGAAGGAAGGAAAAATGACCTTCGATGCTTCAGATGCGGAAAGCTTGGTCATTTTTCAAAGGAATGCAAAGGACGTTTGATCAAGGACGCAGACTACTACAAGAACAAATACAAGTATAACTCACGAGAGCGAAGCTTGATGGCTGAAAAAGAAAACTGGGTGTCCGATTCTTCATCAGATGATGAAGATAAGGCACTCATCTGTCTAATGGCCACGTCCAATGCATAATCCTCCTCCAACTCTGACCATCAGGCATGTGAGTCTTATCCACATGAAACCAACTATGGTCCATCAGAACTAGAGTTAAAGGTAATYCAACTTTCAGAAGATTTCTTAAAACTAAAAAAAATTTAAGTTTTGAAAAATCTGAAAGAATAAAAGCGGAAAAAGAAGCAAGTTTCTACAAAAGAGAAACCGATCTTCTAACCGCAGAAAAAGATGACTTAGCGAAAGAAAAGACTCGCATAAGCGCCC